>NW_006408547.1:6487140-6494232 GCF_000296735.1 Chrysochloris asiatica | reverse complement strand
GGAAGTGTAGGGGGCGTGCTTCTAGGATATACCCTTTGGTTGGTTGATGATGCATGGAGGGGATTGGAACCATGGCAATGAGATGATATACGATGGAATGAATGTAAAACTAAAGTTCTCTCATGTAAACTACCATATAATTCACAATAAAACATTAAAATATATATATATGAGAGACAAAGTCTCATCATCCTGGCTTCTAAGGAGCATTCTGGCTGCAGTTCTTCCAAGATAAAGATGTTTGTTCTTCTGGAAGTCCATGGCACTTTTAATATTCTTCTCTAACATCATAACTCAAATGCATTGATTCTTCTCTAATCTTCCTTATTCATTGTTTCATCTTTCACATACTTAGGTGGCAATTTTTATACAATTAGCTCATTTTATTTTATCAGTAATTATTATGAGGAATACATTTTTTTTTTTTAGCATTTCCATTTTAAAGATGAGAAAAAGCTAAGAGATAAAAAGATTAAATGCTGAAGTTCACACAAATAAGGGGAAAACCCAGAAATTTAAGCCGTTCGGTCAATCTCTAGCATCTATTCTAGTATCTATTATGTTTTACCGACTCTAGAAGGGGTTTGATTTGTGTGCCGGGTATAACAAAGAGTGATTCCAGTGTCCTGGGCAGTGAAATAACTAGAGGTTTTACACTTTTCCAAATATATTTCTGGTTATTATGAGGCAAATAGAGTGAAGCCCAGCATGAATGAAATGGAAAGCCAATGGAGACGAGAGTAAATTGTGATCGCTCTAATGGATGATTGACATTGAAAATAGCAAGAAACAGATTATCTGTTAATATTTGCTTGATTAAATCAACAAATTCCTAGTTTATGAGATGTGTGACATGTCACAGCGCACTCCCAGGTGTCTTGGCTGAACACCTACGTGACTATAAGTGACATTTATTGACATAGGAAACACTAGACTAAAAGCACGCAAACGGAACTCATGTGAGATAACTATGAACTTCCTTTGTGAACTTCCTTTGTGGCTAGGAGTCCAGTGCTTATCCAACAAGCTACTGTGTGAGTATGTGTTCAGAAAACACACCAGAGTTGGCGGTATAAGTTTGGTGTTGTTCTTAAGTACCATTGCATTAATTTCAACTCATAAGAACCTGTCTAGGGTTTCTGAAGCTGTAAATCTGCATGAGAACAGAAGTTCTCATTTTTCTCCTGCTGAATAACTGGTGGGCTCATATTGTTCATTACTTATCACACCTAATACAATATAAATGCTATGTGTGTATTTGCAATCTATAATTGGTTGGTGATATGGAAACCACTTACATGGCTTCAGTCCTGTACTCCATCTCACACTGGTTCAGTTTACATCCGTACTATTTTAGTTCTCTAGTGTTGCTATAACAGAAATACCAAAAGTGGATGGCTTTAACAAACAGAAGTATGTTCTCACAGTTTAGGAAGCTAGGAGTCTGAATTAAGAGTACTCAATTCGGAGAAAAGTCTTTGTCTCCTTTCAGAGTCTTTAGGCCCAGCATTCCATGGAGATCTCCATGTGTCTTGGCATCAACATTTATAAGTTTATAAGATTGTTGTTGTTATTAAGTGCCATCAAGTCAGTTCCAACTTACAGCAACTCGGTGTAGGGTTTCCAAGGAGTGACTGGTAAGTTTGAACTGTTGACTTTGTGGTTAAGAGTCTAGTGCTTATCCTGCAGTGCCACATCAAGACTCCAATTTCGATAAGCTTATAAATGTATAAATTTGTTGTTACGTGTCATCAAGTTTAGGCATTAGGAAATAAACCATGGTGTTTAAAGCAACAAAATTGTATTTAACAATCTGGAGAGAAGATATAGAAAAAGAAAGAAAGAGAGAGAGAAAGAAAGAAGGAAGCAAGAGGAAGAAAGAAAGAAAAAAGAAAGGTAAAGGTTTTCTTAGGAACCCTAGCATTTGGTAGATGGTAGAAGAGGAGATATTTTCTTCTCTCTCAATATTTTCCTACTCACTTGCTGATTTTTAATCTAATACTATGTTGCTCTTGGACTATTCCTGTACTTATAAATCAGTTCCAGGGAAAAATGGTCATGCTTGATCAATGTCCCTTAGAAGTTAAATGAAACATTTAAGCAGCCAGTGAATAACATCTCCCTAAAATACCTCTAGAGCCTATTGCACCATGACCTTGATTTTACACTTCTATGAAATTGTATTCTTATAAAGAAAAGAGTCACAACCAAAAGATTGTTAAATCAAGGGAAGATCTCTAGTTGGCTGGTGTGTTTGTATGCATTTTATTGTGAAAATACTTGGTCTTTAGTCTTTAATCTTAGTCTGCCAAGCTGACAGCTTTAAAATTGCTGCAGAAAAGTTCACAGAAAGAGATAAATCAGTATATCATCTGCATAAAAAAGACAATGCATCATCATGGTAAATAAGATAATCAAATGAAGCTGGGGAGACTGGGAAAAAGTTCCAGTGGGTAAGCTCAATAACATGACTAGAGAACTTAGGGAACTTAAAGAAACAAGAGTAGTCATGACCAGTAAATAAGATGAAATTTAATCATGGAAGTAACACACACACACACGCACACGCACACGCACACGCACACACACTCACACACACATTTAATCTTGTGCTTCAACATTTCTTGAAAATTTCAAGAAATTCTGAGTCTAAAATTACAGGAAAACATAAATAAAAAATCTTAGGCATACAATGCAAAGGTCAACATAGTGTCCAAATAATGAAGTAAATAAGCACTCCTTGAGACAAGAAATCTTTTTAGGACCAAATTAATTTCTCATTTGAATCATATTTTGATCCATCTGATCCCAAAGATAAAGTGAATCATGACACACAAACTGAAACTATTATATGATAAAATGTAGTTCCATTTCTATTTTAATACAAGGAAGATTTGACAAAAGAACAGAAATCTGATTAATTTTTCTGAAGACAGGGAGGTTTCCTGTATTATAAAAAACATAACTAGCCCGTAAAACCGTAATGTGGATGAGCTTAAAGGCTACAGGATCGCTTGTGATCTATCGCAAAAACCTTACTGGAAGTGGATCCTGATGATTTTCTGTTGCAACTCTTGTATTGTCTGGGTGATAAGAGACACTGTAGCAATTTCAGTATATGCTGTAGAACCTGAAACAGGCAGGTCAGAATCAATGGATGAATCCATGTCAGGAGACAGTATGATGGTAGTCAGAATTGACTAAATTCAAGTGTTCTCAATTTTCTTGAGCAAAACATCAATTCATATGGCTGAACTTCTACTCACTATACTCAATCTGAGAGATGAATTAATGTTAAGACTACTTCTTTTATCTTCTTTTACTTTGTTTTTCAAGACATAATTTTGCATCTTTTATCAAAACAAAGGAGCTCTGGTAGCGTAATGGTTACGAATCGGGCTGCGAACCTCAAGGTCAGCAGTTTGAAACTACCAGCTATTCCGCAGGAGAAAGATGAGGCTTTCTGCTCCCATAAAGATTTACAGCCTTGGAAACCCTGTACAGGGTCTCAATGAGTCAGAACCGTCTCCACGGCACATAACAACAACAAATCAAAACTAAAGATTTACTTGGGGAAGATCATAATGCAGCAATAGTTGGAGAAAAATAACTGGAAACCAAGAACAAAGCAAGAGTGCTACCAGGCAAAAAGTGTTAACAGCAAAGTAAACTGGGTTTTAAAATCATGTTTTCAAATATATAATGAACTTGGATGAATCTTAATACTGCCACCAAAGGCTACTAATTTGCAATGCTAATATTTAGACAAATAAATAATATTGTGGGAAGAATGAATTAAGAAAAGAGCACTTACGTTTCTTTAGGAAGTCGAGTGAGTGTAATATGTATCAAATTTTATGAAAACAAGTGATTATAGAACAAAGTAAACAGAAATCCCTAACTAATTATTGTTAAGTGCCTTTGAATCAGGAGTGACTCATAGAACCCTGTGTAGGGTTTCCAAGGAGCAGTTAGTGGGTTTGAACTGATGAGCTTTAGGTTAGCAGTTCAATGCTTATCCTACAGTGTAACATCAGAACTCCATTTATAAAGTTTGTTATTGTTGTTAAGTGTCGCTGAGTCATTCTAACTAATTGCACCTCTACCTAGGGCTACCAAGGAGCAGCTGGTGTGTTTGAAATGTCAACCTTGCAGTTGAAATTTACCTTGTGGTCCTGTGCATTATCCTGTAGCAACACATATATGCTCCCATAAATATTATAACCTAGAAAACTCAATAAGGTAGCTTTACTGTCACATGACTAAGAATCGACAACAGCATGGACCTACATTATTATTCATGTAATTCAAAATTCTTTACAATCTATCAGGACAAAGGTTATGCCCAAGACCTTCTACTATCTCACTTTGATCTCTTAACCTGCTGATACATGCCACCCTGATGATGCAGTAGTTAAGTGTTCAGCTGCAAACCAAAAGGCTGAGGTTTGAACCTAAGCAGCAGCTTCATGAGAAAAAAATCTGGTGGTGCCCTTCTGTGAAGAATACAGCCTAATCAAAATGGCTTTCATGGGAAAACCTTACCTAAGAAACTTTATTGAAGCAGTTCTCCTCTACCACGTGGGGTTGCTATGAGTTGAAAATTGACTTGATAGAACCTAACAACAACAATCTACTGATACCTATACTAAAGTTTGACCTCCTACATCTCATTCTATCTAACTCTTTTTCTAATATTAATGCATAACTGTGATGTTTGTGACACATGTTTTTGAAATCCAAAGGTTTGATTCAATTTCCAGCTGTAGAATTGGACTCTAAGCAAGCCACAAATCCTCTCTGCATTTATTACCTCTACTTAAGTGGAAGTAATAAAACTCCTATCATCAAAATATAGTAGTAAAGATGAAATGAGAAATCTGATGAAGACCTAGCACTTTGGTATGGATTGCACCTCAATGTAAGGAGGAAAAATAACTCCTCAAAACTGGACCAATAAAGAACATTATGATAAATGAAAAGATTGAAGTTGTCAATGACTTCATTTTGCTAGGATCCACAGTCAGCACTCATGAAGGCAGTAACAAAGAAATCAAATGATGTATGGTATTAGACAAATCTGATGCACAAGACCTCCTTAAAGTGCTCAAGAGCAACAATATCAGTTTGAGGACTAATGTCCTCAAACTGATGAGCCAAATCAAGGTCAATGGCAGACTGTGGAAAAGATCATCAATTGCTCATATGCAAGTTCAGGTTGAAGCTGAAGAAAATAAAAACAACTCCACAAGAGCCTAAATATGATCTTGAATGTATTCCACCTGAATTTAAAGACCATCACAATAATAGAATTGATGCATTAAACACTAATGGCCAAAGACTAGAAGACCTGTGGGATGACATCATATAGAAAGAAAGCAAAAGGTCATTAAAAAGACAAGGAAAAAAAAAAAAGAAAAGACCAAAATGAATGTCATAAAATACTCTGCAACTTTCTAAAACAAGTGAAAGAAATGAGGAACATAGTTCAACAGAAAGTTTCCAAGGGTAACTTGAGAAGACAAAATGAAGTATTATAATGAAATGTGCAATGTCCCCAAGTTAGAAAATCAAAAGGAGAGGATACACTCAGCATTTCTCCAGTGATAGAACTGAAGAAAGAAATTCAAGCCTGAACTTGTAATATTGAAGGATTCTATAGGCAAAAACCTGAATGATGTAGAAAGCATCCAAAGAAGACACACAGAGTCACTGAACCAAAAATAATTGGCTGATGTTCAACTGTTTCATGATGTAGCACATGATCAAAAACCAATGGTACTGAAGGAAGAAGTGCAAGCTGCACTGAAGGCATTGACATAAAAACAAGGTTCTAGGAATTGACGAATAAAAATGGAAATCTTTTAACAAGCTTATGAGTACGAGAGGTGCTCACTCTTCTATGCCAGGAAATTTGGAAGATGGCTACCTTGTCAATTGATAGGAAGAGATCTGTATTTGTCCTCATTCCAAAGAGAAGTGACATACAGAATATGGAAATCATCAGACAATAGCATTAATATCACATGTACGTAAAATTTTGCTGAAGATGATTTATAGTGAGCTCTAGTGTAAGAACAATTGTGATTATGCCACAGGATTAGGCAACATTTTGTCCTGTGGTACATAAGGTCACTTTGAGTCAAAACTAATTCAACAGCACCTAACACCAACAAACCTTCTTCATGACTGTGGAACATTAAAGTTGAGTCTGGGTGTAGGAAACAGAACTATTTTCACTGCCTGGCACTTTTTGAACATCTTTGGAATGTAATGTCTGGTTTATTTCCAGGCTTATAATTAAGCTTCAGGGTAGAGCCTAGGAAACATCTCAAGAACTTCAATTTAGAAGTGAATAACTTTAGAATGTAGGTGCATCCAGAATTTGTATTGTTACTAGATACAGTAATAGAAAGGCCATCAAATTATGAGCGTAGCAGGACTTGTGAATGCCTGGCACAGACTAACCTTCAGTGCTTCCATGGTGGCTATGATATCTTCCAATATTGCTCCTCAGGGTGGTGGCAGCGTCAGCAGTGCCTCATCAGGTGAGGCCTACAGTAAGGATTTGGGCATTATTCCTAGAAAGTTAGCCTAAAGCTTAGTTTTCTCATGCCAAATTTGTTGTGAGCTAACCAATATTCTTTTAATAGATACCATTTCTGTTTAATCAGCCAGATCCTGCTTTGGTTCCTGGCAATTGAGAACACTGATTAATACATCCAACCATTGCCAGTTTTCAGCTATTGAAATGATATTCAAAAGAGGTGATTAAATTGCACGTAATAAATCTGCATGCAGATATTTAGCAAACGTACAACAGAAAAAGGCACCCAGGAACTCATTTCAGTAGGACACAATTTCTTTACTTGGGACAAAGAAACAATCCTGTGGCTCTTTCCTCAAAGACTAATAGGCTATCTACTATTAAAGACTGAAGTTATCAAGGACTTCATTCTTCTTGGATCCACTATCAACACTCAAGGAAGCAGCAGTCAAGAAATCAAATGATGTATTGCATTAGGCAAATCTGCTGCAAAGGAACTTTTTAAAGTATTGAAGAGCAAAGATGTCAGCTTTAGGACTAAGGTG
>NW_006408547.1:6479239-6486635 GCF_000296735.1 Chrysochloris asiatica | reverse complement strand
AGAAAGGCATAGGGGCAAGAAAGTTCATAGTTATAGAAATAAGGGAATGATGATTAGAAAGAAAATAAGGGTATGCCTGTTGAAGAATCAGTAGTTTAAAAATATGGCCTTAGTGATGGAAATGAAGCTGGAGACCACATAAGAGAATTTAGCAAGACCAAAGACTTATTCATTACAAATACATTTTTAGACACCATAAGTAGCAATTAAACATGTGGCTCTCACCATATGGAACACATAAGAATCAAACTGACTAAATCTGTGAGAAGGATTCTATGAAAAAAAAAAATTGAATGATGCAGGAAGCATCAAAAGAAGATGGAAGGAATAATTAGAGTCGCTGTACCAGTTAGTTGAAGATCTATCATTTCACTAGTATCATATGATCAAGAACTGAAAATACTGAAGGAAAAAGTCCAAGCTGCACTAAAGACATTGGCAAAAACAAAAAGGATCCAGAAATTGACAGAATACAAATTGAAATGTTTCAACAAATTGATGCAGCACTGGAAACACTCACTTATCTAGGCCAAGAAATTTAGAAGACAGATTGGAAGAGAGCCATATTGGTGCACATTCCAAAGAAAGGTGACCCAGTGGAATGCAGAAATCGTCAAACAATATTATTAATATAACATGTAAATTTTGCTGACAAGAATTCAAAAATGGCTGCAACAGTCCATTGATATTGAACTGCCAAAAATTCAAGCAGGATTCTGAAGAGTACATGAAAGTTGGGATCATTGTTGATGTCAGAAGTATCTTGACTAAAAGTAGAGAATACCAGAAAGATGTTTACTTGTACTTTATTGACTATGCAAAGGTTTTCACCTGTATAGATCCTGACCAACAATGGGTAATATTGGAAAGAGTAGGCATCCCATAAAACTTAATTGTGGTCATGAGGAATCTGTACATAGACCAACAGGCATTTGCTAGGACAGAACAAGGGGATACTGAATGGTTCAAAATCAGGAAAGATGTGCAACAAGGAAGCATCCTTTCACCATATTGTTCAATCTGTATGCTGAGAAAACAATCTAAGAAACTGGATTGTATGAAGAAGAATATAGCATCCACATTGGAGATAGTTATTAGCAACCTGTGATATGCAGATGACACAACCTTGCTTACTGGAAGTGAAAAGGATTGGAAATGCTTAAAATACCCCTCAAGGTAAAGAAAACAAAAATTCTCATCAGTGGATCAATGAATAACATCATGATAAACTAAGAAAAGATTGAAGTAATAGAAGACTTCATTTTGCTTAGATTTACAATGAATGCTAATGGCAGCAGCAGTTGAGAAATCACATGATGTATTAAATTAGGCAAATGTGCTGCAAAAAACGTCTTTAAAGTTTTCAAGAGCAAAGATATCACTTTGAGAACTAAGGTATACCCGACCCCATTCAGGATATTTTCAGTTATTTCATATGCATGTGAAAGTAGGACAATGAATAAGTGAGAAAATGAATAAGAAAAATCCATTCATTTGAGGTTAGTATTGGTAAAGAATATTGAAAGTACTGTGGATGTCCAGAAGAACCTATAAATCTATCTTGGAAAAGTACAGCTAGAATGCTCCTTGGAGTCAAGGATGGTGAAACTTTGTCTCTTGTATTTTGAACGTATCTTCAAGAGGGGCCAATGCTTGGAGAACGATATCATGGTTGGAAAAGTGGATGGTCAGTGAAAATTAGGAAGACACTCAACAAGATGGATTGGCACAATGGTTCAAACATGACACCAAATGTAAGACTGGGGCAGGACCGGTCAATGTTTTGTTCTATTATTCACAGGGCCACTATGATTAGGAACTGACTCAAGTTTGAGGGGACCTAACACCAACAATTCTTTAGATCAAATTTAAAAGCCAGAGCTACATAGAAACATGGCCTAGTATTGCAAAATACAAAGGCAAATTAAGTGAAATTTGTGCACTAATTTTGGAAATGAAATAATGACATGGGTTAGAATGCATGTTTTAAATCCAGCTAGTGTGCACAAATAGCAAAAAAAAAGTGAGAATCACAAACAGGACTCCCTTTTCTTCTTTCTCTTTACATTTTTATAAAACTATGTAAAACCAACATTCACAAGCAGAAAAGCAATGAATACAAACCTAGCTTGTAAAGGCCTTTCTGATTTAGAAACATATTTACAAATAATATTAAACCTTCTTAAAATGTAATTTTATTTACAATTAATTGTATAAACTCTATCACAAATAAGTGGCGCCCTTCCCAGATGAGTTTCACCTTAGGTTCAGAAGTAAGTATTGACTTTAACTCCCTTACTCAGATAAGGAAGCCAGTTCATTTCTGTCATTACACTCACACTCTTTAGGTTTGCTTTCTATTAAGAGAGTTAATATTCCCAGTGAAATCTGATTTACATTAGTATCTGTTAGCAACTTCCATCTTTACAGAATTAATGCACATTTTTCATTTCTCCAAGGAGGCAAATAAAATGAAGAATCTAACTCAGTTTTTCTAAAGTGATAGTCTCCTGAACTAACATAGAAAGAAGGAAATAATCATGATGAAAATGAAGAAAGAAAAGCACTTAAAATGTAAAAAACAAAATAAACAAAACAATTAAAAATTAGCGTAAAATTTAGGACTAAAGGAGATATTTTCTTTAGATTAAAGAAATGCTGTGACTAAAGTAAAAAAAAGAGTACAGTTAAATTGTCATATCTCTGAATGAGGTCAACTCTCAATAAAATCTCATTGACCACTTCATAATGTGCTTTGAAAAATAGAATACTGAGAAAGCTCTAAATTTGTGAATTACATTATTGTCCTTTAAACTCATAGTTCTTTTTTCTTTCAGTCTTTTAACTTTTTCATTTTTATTTTATTTTAAAAGCTTAAAATGCAGAATGACATCTACCCACAAATCATGGCAGTTATCTTTTATATGAGATAGAACACAAAATCGGTGAGGCCCAAGCTAATGAGGATCCTACTCATAGACATATTTTCAGAAAGGACAGCTATCTCACTTTCTTCTCGATGACATCAGTCTCCTCCACTGTCACGTAGCAAATCAAGTTCAATATTATCTGTCACCACAGAGAAAATAAGTAAGCAAAAAGTTGAAATTGGGACTAAAGTTGTTTTGCAGAGCAACCATGGGGAAAGTTCACACATTCAGTTCTAAAACAAAACTGCTGTTTTTGAGTCCAGGTCAACTATGAAATTGGTAAAACAGAAGTTGTTACATACAGCACACCCAATGCCATCAAGTCAATTCGGACTCATAGTAAGCGTGTAGGACAGAAGAGAACTGCCCATAGTGTTTGCATGGCTAGAAATCTCTATGAGAGCAGACAGTTTCATGTTTCTCCAGTGCAACAGCTGTTGGGCTTGAACTGCTGCTGACCTGTGCTTAACAGCCCAATGTCCAACCCACTGCATTACCAGGCTCCAACATGTTGTTATTAAGTGCTATCAAGTTGATTCCTTCTCATAGCAACCCTGTATAGGATTTCTAAGAAGCAGCTGGTGGGTTTGAACTACAGGCCTTGTGGTTTGCAGTTCAGTATTTATCCTACATTGCCACACCAGGAGTATATAGCAGAATCTAAAAATTAGTTCTTGGATAAATCTATCAAGATTTATAAAATGGCAAAAATTGAAGATGCCTGCCCAGTCTGTACATAGAGATCTGTTTGAAGGTCCAAGGTTTTGCCTTAAAAGGATGCATTTACAGATCTTAAAGTCACTGATTGTGGTGCTGTGGGTTAATGCGTCAGACTGCAAAGCCATTTGAACTGCAAGGTTGGCGGTTCAAACTCACCAGATGCTCCATACAGGGTCGCTATGGGTCGGAACTGACTTGACGGCACCTTACAACAACAACAAAGTCACTGAAGTGTCAAGCCATCATTTGAATGTTTGTCATATAAATATGTAATTAGGTAAGTGGTAAGTTATTATAAATGATGGTTGAGAAATATTAGTTCTGAAAAGGTGTTGATGAAAATGGAAAATGGCAGCTGACATGTAACATTCAGAGAAATGGAACCTTAAAATTATGCATTGGGATAAGGGCTTGGAGCTAAATCATGAAATTTAAAGGGACTAGAATTCATCAATCAGTAGTTTTTAGCCCACCCTTTCCATATCCAGGGACATTTGGCAATATCTGAAGACATTTTTGGTTGTTACAGTAGGTAGAGACTTGCTGTTAGAAAAACTACAATCCACATTAGAGTCTCCATTCTAAAGCACTATGTAGTCTAAAATGTTGACAATGCCAACGTTGAAAAACTCTTTATACAGAATTCCAAAATAACACATACAGCTCCTCATTTATACGCCTTCCCATTATCCAACATTTCACATTTATGGCAACAGTAAAAATATCTACTATCCAACAGTGTTGTGCATTAATGACACACTTCTGTTAGTAACTAACACCCCAGTTCCTGACTGGTGCCCCATGGTGCACCGATGCACTTAAAAGGGAATTCATATTGCATGGTAGGAGGGAACTTCAAACAGTTCATGGAATGAATTCCATTATCTTTTATTTCCATTTTTTTTTACAAACGTTTTGAAGCCCACCGTTGTATTTTACTGCTCAGGAGGGGAGAAGGGAGAACATCTCCCCAAGCCACTGGGATGCCAAGTACAGCAGAGAAAGGACTGGAGAGTGGTCTTCTAGGTGCTGTGTGTCCATAGGTGGCTGAAGCCAGGACTTCAGCAGGTGGTTTCTTAAAGGTGGGTTTTCTTCTGGGTTGGGGAGGAAGCAGAACCCTGGAGTCTGGCCCCAACTCCCAGCCATCAGGGATTGCAGGGACAAGACAGGTCAGAAGGAATCCTGAGATGGGGCACTTGGGTGCCTGGGGCCCACGGGACCCCACATTAGCTGAGCAGCACCTGTGCTCCTCCTTATGTTTTCTCAAAGCCCCCTCTTGGGAGGCCACAAGTGAGTGCAGAACAGGATACCTGGGTGGGGTTGGGGTCAGCAAGTAAGTGGCCAGCTGCAGCTGCAGTTTGAGCTCAAAAGCAGAGACTGGGCTTGGCTGTCTTGGCCTCAGAGGAAGCTCTGGATTAGATTCTCATGGGAATAACAGAAAATGTGAGGGAATGTTCAGGCAAAGGGCTTGTGGGGAGACTCCATGGGGAATGTGCACCATGATGCAGTATGAAGACCCTCCCAACTTGGGACAGGGAGCTTCCCGCTCCTACAAAGCCACCAATGACATTTAGAAGGCATTGAGGAGATGAGGGACACCCATTCTGAAAATAAGGTGTGGGTACCAGAGGGAGGGAACCCCAAGGATAGAAAGGGTATAGCATTTGGGCTCTGGAAGACTGGGTAGCTTTCCCTGTAGGTCGTGGTGTGGGTGGATCCCCTCTGAGGCGATGAGGCTGAGTAGGAGGTAAGATGGCAGGTAACTTTAGCAGTGATCCAGCAGGACATTTACAGTACAGGTGAAGGATGAGAAGATGTGATCAGTCTCCATTTTCCAATAACACAGATTTTTCACTGAAGGACCTGGTCTAAGGAACCTAATCCTGTCAGTAAGTGAGGAATGGGTATATCAATTATGATATTAAAATTAAAAGTACAAAAGAAAAAGAAAAAACTTGATTTTGAGCATATTAAGAAAAGATTTTAAAAATACAATAGATGGGTTGCTTCTAAAGAAAATGTTTATTATAGTTAATCACATCAAAACATCTCTAATAAGTATAAATCCTTCAGTTTCAGCAAAACCAAAACAACACCATATACCATGAAGTCAACTCCCAGCACACCTACAGGATACAGTAGAACTGTCCCATCGGGTGTCCCAGGCTGTAACCTTATTGGAAGCACACGACTACATCTTTCTCCCATGGATTCAAACGACACCTTTCTGTTAGCAGCTGCACACCAGTCCCCTTAGTTTCAGCAAGACCTTAGTTAAAACTTTTGTTTGACTAGCTCTGAACATTTTACTTTGGGGAAATACACTAAACAACACAGAGCAATGCTGATCAAGTAGGTGTTTTGTGTGTTTTAACTTGATGGAATTCCTTGATAGGATGGCGACAGAAGAGTTAACATTCCTAAGATAAAACCCTTAAGTAAATGTGGGCCTGTGACTTTTTTCTAACCAATAAAACATGGCAAAGATAACTGTCACCCATATTGTACAAGGCTGTATCTTCACAGACTGAAGAGGAAGAAGCAAATAGCCATGGTTTGAACTGCCTGGGAAGAGGGTCACATGGCCGAAAGCTATAAAAAGTTTCTGGGACCTGAGGTGATCTGCTACTAGCCAACGAGAACTGAGCATTTTGTCCAAAGTTGCTATAGAAGAATCCTGATCAAAAGGCAGGACCTCTAAAGCAGAATTTCATATTTTCATAGAAGCCAAAGGAGCTCTGGTAGCGTAGTGGTTACGAATCGGGCTGTGAGCCACAAGGTCAGCAGTTCGAAACTACCAGCGGTTCTGCGGGAGAAAGCGAGGCAGTCTGCTCCTGTAAAGATTTACAGCCTTGGAAACCCTGTGTAGGGTCGCTATGAGTCGGAACCGACTCCACGGCACACAACAACAACAACATGCTAGCGTAGTGGTTACAAATCAGATCGCTAACCTCAAGGTTGTCAGTTCCAAACTACCACCTGTTCTGCGGGAGAAAGAAGAGGCTTTCTGCTCCCGTAATGATTTTCAGCTTCGGAAATCCTGTGCAGGGTCATTATGAGTCAGAACCGACTCCTCGGTACATCAACAACAACAAAGTTTTTGGAGCCATGGTGGTTGGGTGAACCCCTGAAACGATTGCTTTGAGATAATTTTAACCCTTTAACCAAACATATCCCGGAAGTCGTAAAACCAATGTTGTTGCTGTTACGGACTGTGGAGTTGGTCCTGGCTCATAGCAACCCTATATAGTGTTTCCAAGAAGCGTCTGTTGGGCTTGAGCCAGCAACTTGTGGTTAGCAGTCCAGTATTTATCCTAATAGTGTAGCTTAATTAGTCTGCCTTAATCACTGTACTCTTTTAAGATATGTTGTTGCTAAGTGGCTAAAGGTCGGTTTCAACTCATGGTGAGCCTCCATACGGTTTCCTAGGAGCAGTTGGTGTGTTTGATCCGCCGACCTTGTTCAATCCGACCTTGTGGTTTATCCTACAGCTTATCCTACAGCGCCACACACACACATATGTGTGTGTGTGTGTGTGTGTATGTTGTTTTTAATATATATGTATATCATATCACAGCACTAGACTGTGAACTGCACACACACACACATATATATACACATATACATTATATGGATCATCACTAGACTGATATGTTGTTGTTGTTGTTAAGTGCCGTGGAGTCGGTTCCGACTCATAACGACCCTGTACAGGGTTTCCGAGGCTGTAAATCTTTACGGGAGCAGAA
>NW_006408547.1:6477214-6478752 GCF_000296735.1 Chrysochloris asiatica | reverse complement strand
GAGCAGAATGGTGTGAATGGCTGTACAACTTGAAGAATGTAGACAATATCACTGAATTGCTCATGCAGACCTGATTGGTTTGGTTTATATTCTACTGTGTATATTCCAACAATAACACAAGTAAAATAAACTATTTAAAAGAAAAAGAAAGATACTTTGTCTCTCAGTCACATAAGCTGCAAAGAAATTCTGCCAACAACCTGATTGAACTTGGAGGAAGATTTTTACCCAGTCAAGATTCCACCTGTCCAACTAGCATCTGTGAGTTTCCTGCAGTTAGTGAGACCCAGAACAGAGAACTAGCAAGCCTGTGCCTGGGATTCTGACCCACAGAAGCTATGAGATCATAAATCTGTATGGTTTTAAGCCACCAAGAGTATGCTAATTTGGTTTGTAGCAATAACCAATGCAGGAAGATTAGCCCATAAGATAAGTAATGTTCCTAAAGTAAAACTAAAAAGTTGGAGACTTAATATCCAGGAGCTATTATGAAGAGCTATTCAATGAAGCTCTGACATAAATGGGCTCCATAGATCATGTATCTATACCAGTTAGACATGGTATACTGATCTTACATTCTTATTGTCTGATTTAATAAATGTAGCCACAAACTCATGTACAACTAAGAGTACAGCAAAATGAACCACAATATTTTAAAAAATGTTTACATTTATTTTACTAAAAATGTATAATTGGAACTACATCCATGTTTTTATTCAAGAATTCTATATCTTAAAGAGGTAAATGAGATCTAATTATACCAATTTACTAAGCAGGAATTTCTTTAATTGGCCATCCTTCTACCACATATATCATGCCAGTAGTCTGATGCAATCTATGAATATTTCAAAGTTATTAATGTCATAATAAATATTATAAGTACATGAAAGTCAGCATGAAAAATTAGGATGCATTTATTCATTGACAAAACAAAACATCAAATTAAATGATTTAGGAAAACCCCTTTCAGAATCGAGTAACTTTTAAGTCAAGGTTAAGTTTTAAAAGAGTGCGTGACTGCACTGCTCCTTACGGTTTCCATCAAAGGCATCTAGGGTCATTTGAATTGATTGAGAAAACATGTCATTGGTGGAATTATATGTAATTATAAAGAAAGTCATTTAACCTAATAAACAGAAGGAAGAAAGAAATATGAGCTAGCATTAACTTTCTTTTTTTTTTATTTTTAAGCTTTTATTGTGAATTATGTGGGTTTACAAGAGAGAACATCAGCTTCACATTCATCCATCGTATTTCGTTTCATTGTAATGATTACAATCCCCTCCATGCATCAATAAATAACCAAAGGATACACTCCACAGGCCCGTTCCTCCTAGCTGTCAGCACACAGCCCCTCTTCCACCCTGAGTCCCGTGATCCCAGTCACTCCATCTGTCCACGTCATCATCTCTGTCACCATGCCTGGCTTCACTGCCTCTCAGGGTAGGGTCCTGCTCTCCGTTCTTCTCACTTGATGGTCCCAGGGACCTCCATTCCTGGGCTGCAAAATCAATCACTTCCCTCCTTTTATCAAAAAA
>NW_006408547.1:6440470-6470794 GCF_000296735.1 Chrysochloris asiatica | reverse complement strand
GCGCCTGTCAATCTCTGGTTGTTGTCTGTTCTTGTTGGTTTTAGTCCACAAAAACTCCCTTTAGGATGTTTTGAAGTACTGGATTGGTTTTGATAAAGTCTCTTACATTCTGTTTATCCTGGAATGTTTTGATTGCATCATTGTATTTGATTGATAGTTTTGCTGGATAGACGGTTCTTGGTTGGCAGGTTTTTTTTTTTGTTTGTTTGTTTTTTTCTTTCTTTTAGAGTTTTTATATGTCTTCCCCATTGCCTTCTTGCCTGTATGGTTTGTGCTGAATAGTCAGAGCTTAATCTGATTTGCTTGCCTTTGTAAGTTACACTTCTCTTCTCCCTGGCTGTTTTTAGGATTCTTCTCTTGTCTTTGATTTTTGAGAACTTGATTATTATATATGTCTTGGTGATTTTCTTTTGGGGTCTATTCTTCCTGGGGTATGTTCATCTTCTTGAATGTTTATCTTCTCATCTTTCAAGACGTTAGGGAAATTTTCTTCCAGAAGCTCTTCAACTCTCTCCTCTGTGGACTTCTCTGATTCTTCCTGTTCCAAAATGCCAATAATTCTTAAGTTGTTCCTCTTCATGTTATCTAGCATGAATCTTAGGCTCTCTTCAGATTTTTTTATCCTTTTGTCTACTTACTGTTCTGTCTTAGCTGTATTGAAAGATTTGTCTTCCAGCTTGGTAGTTCTGGCTTCCATCTCTTCTATTCTGTTCCTTTCCCCTCTCAGTATATTGTCAATTTCTGATATTTTATTATTAATCATCTGGACCTCTTTTTGCAGGTTTTGAATTGTTTCCAATGCTGTATTAATCTTGTTTGATTGCTCTTATAGTACTTCCCTGACTTCTTCCTTGTTTTCCTCCATCCTTTTTCGGAGCATTTGAATTTGTTTCCATATCATTCTTCTGAAGTCTTTCTCAGGCAAATCCAAAACCTGATCTTCCTCTTCTGGGGAGCCTTTGTCTGTCTCCAATGCATTTGTCTCAGTTCCTCTTTTCTGGTTTTGGACATGTTTTAAGATTATTTGTTGTGTTTGAGATCTTTTGTTTGTCATTTCCAGTAGTTATGTCTGTTATTTTAATGGTTAAATGGATGTTTGTGTTTGTGTTATTAAGCTTACTTGGTGTCTCCTGATGGATATGATCGGGAGTAAGGCTTTCCTTTTTGCATGTAATGTTTATCAGCTGTTATTGGCTTTTGTCTCAATGGCAGAATATTATGGGGTATACTTGTATCTTGGCTGTACGGCCACAACTGCTGTCTCTTCTTGGGTAATGTAGGCAGAAAAAGCTCCCACCTCTAGGAAATATGTGTGATCAAAAGCCCCAAAAGTAGATGCAATATAAAAGCAGAGACAAGAAACTCCACTTTGAAACAAAAATAAAATTGTGTGTGTGTACAGTAGAAGCTTCCAATAGTGGGTGGTGGTGTCCACTTGCTCCGGGCTCTCCTCTAGTCACCACCATAGAGGTGCACAGATAAATATTGAGAAGGTAATAGAAGAAAGATTTTTTTACTATTTTTGTCTCTGAAGGTCATTTAAGTATCTGTGTGTACCCAGCATAATTCTTGAAATAGTTGTGTATTTTTATGTTGCGGTTTTACAAGTTGTTCATATGATTTGTCTACCAGGACAAACTTGCTTTTTTTTCTTTCTGGATAGGTAGGGTTATTGGTCCTGCACAAGTTAACTTTAGGGCTGGGACCCACAGGCAGAAGTTAAAGGCAGCAACCAAAGGATTTGCCCTTGGACCGATGGGGCTTTTTCTCTCTGTGCCATGGGAAAGGTGTGATCTCAATGCTGGATTTTTTGGGTGCGCACCCACTTGCCTGAAGGAGTCTGGGCTGGGAAAAAAAGGCACAACAGGGAAGAGGAGGGGGAAAAAAACATCTAGAATCCTTCTACACCTCCTTTTGCAAATGTCACTTCATTGCTTTTAGCAGGGGTTCCCTGTACTGTCTGTCTGTAGTCCTGCCCTCTGACATTTGCCCAGGCAGGATGAATGCAGAGGTTGTCCCTTGCTGATTTCCAAAATGCAATGTTTTCCTTTATACCGTGATTTTTTCCACTAGCAGTTGCGGGAAACTGACGCCCTGGGCCTTATGCTAGATCCAGAGCTCTGGGGTTTCAGCCCCTCCCCCATAGAATCTGTCCTACCTGACTCTGCCACCACCAACCACTAGCACTAAATTTCTGAAGTTAGTAAATATAGGCAATATGTGAAAGAAAAGATTGGGTGCAAAATGGAAGACTGCATGTATCTTATGAGGAGACAAGGATTCATAGTAGAACAAAGCTTCCCTGGCAGCCTCCCCCTGATCTCCAACTGCTTCCTTTCACATTTAAGTCCAGAGAAGTTTAAAATAAGGACTGGTGATTTTACTTGTTTAGAAAACATACATAGCTTTTGGGAGCTCTGAATGCTTCCTACACCAAGATGATAAAATGAGCTCTGGTAGCATAGTGATTACTAGTCAGGCTACTAATGTCAAGGTCAGCAGTTTGAAACTACCGGCAGTTCTGTGGGAGAAAGATGAGGCTTTCTGCTCCCGTAAAGATTTACAGCCTTGGAAGCCCTATATAGGGTCACTATGAGTTGGAACCGACTCTGTGGCACATAACCATCACCAGATGATGAAATAGCATTTACACTAATCAGCTTGTTTTGAACAAATGCATAAAAATGTTATGTTTGATGTCATGGGGACTACTGTTGTTACACTTTCAACAAGCATACAAGTGAATAATTAGGTAGAAAAATCTTTCTCATAATTCTTGGCACTGGCAGACACAATGAGCTTGAGCATAGTCATTGTGATGAGGATGATGGCAGAAGATGAAGCAGTGCTTCATTCTGTTGTCCATAGATTGCTTGCTCCATGAGTTAGAACCAACTTGAAGGCACCTAACAACAACAACAACAACAACAACAATTTGTGACATGGTAAAGTAGCATCACCAAAATAATCTGATGCTAGGACATGACTAAATAGAACCAAAAGTGCAAGAATTTTTATTAAGTCTTGGAGAAATGCAGATTCTTCATCTACAGAATGCAAAAAATAAGGTAGATGCTTTGAGATTGTTATGAGAATTAAATGAGACCAAATTTACCAGAAGCAAAGAGAGTAATATCACAGTCTGCTTAAAGTAAAAGCAACAGATGATTATTGAAAGGATAGAGATGATCTGGATCAGGAAGAGGTCTGAAGTCAGAGGGAAAATGGCCAATCTACCTGGACAATGAGGAAAATTGTGTTTTTGTAATAATCAGAGGAGGAACAAAATTCATAACTGGCTAACAGATAACCAGGGGAGAGGAGGGTGGGATATTTATAAGCAGGTACTTGGTAGAGAAAAGTTGGATGACAGGATAGGCTAAAGGTACATGTCCTTCCGTTTATTCAGGGTGGTCACCAGGCAGTGGCAGTGCAAGTTTTTATAGCTTGTTGTAAAATTCCTCAGTCATGTCTGTTTCTAGGAGTCACTGTAAAGATTTATTAACCATTCTGGGCATCAAGACCCTTCAGGTATATGAATCTGTATCACCATTGTGGAAAGGCCCTCTGGGAATAGATGATCTGCATGTGTCAGACCTCGGCAACTAGGAATGTGTTTCTTAGAGAATACAGCTAGGTCAGCATTAAGGCTGGGGAAACTGCTGTTAGAAAAGCCAGTTTTAAAATGTTCAACACAGAATCTGTGTTGAAAGAAGTATAGTCCAATGCTCCTTGGAAGCCAGAATGTGTTAGGGACAAAGTAAGAACCGAACTGCCAGCTGAACCACATGCCAACCCCTGACACTTGAATCAATAATTCCAGGTAACTGAGTCCAGCACATCTTCTGAGAAATAAACCGTGCTAGACAAAAAAAAAAAAAAAAAAAAAAAATTTAAATGCAAACGCATCCTATGTGCCACCTAGACCCTGCCACCAATCACAATTAAACTGAGGAAGATAAGCCAAAAGCCCCAAGCCCCATAAAGAAGGAGAAAGAATAGAGTGTGGGGCACTCTCTCACTCTCAAGACAGATGCATGCTTCTCCTTTTCTGAGAAGTGTACTGTTCATAGCTTAATAAACCTGGCTTCCTACTTGCTGCTTTTTCTCTGTGTGTGCTATTTGTGCCAACCTCAAGTGGTTCTTGCTAGATCTGCAGAAGTCAAGTTATAGAACCCTAAAAGGATTGCCAGACTTGGTCTTTCATATTTCAGACATATCAGGATGGACCAAACCCTGGAGAAGGATATCATGTTTGGTAAATTGGAAGTTTGGGGAAAAAGAGGTAGACCCCCAACAGCAATGGGCTCAAGCATAGCTACGATTGTGAGGTTGGCCCAGGACCTTCCTTGTGTATTTTGTTGTGCTGTGCATAGGGTCACTATGAGTTGGTACCAGCTTGATAGCACCTAATGATAACACAACAAGTCTCCAGTTTTAGACTGTTCCATTCGCACACACCAACTGCCTCTGAGTGTAAGCACTCATGTAGAAGTAATGTCTTAAAAATTATTCAAATATTGTTTTATAACTATTTAAAATTATCCAACCTTTAAATTAAACCACGTGGGAGAAAGATGTGGCTTTCTGCTCCCTCAAAGACTTCAAGCTTACGGAAATCCTATACAGGGTCACTAAGAGTCGTTACCAACTTGATGGCACTTAACAACAATGAGAACAAAATTAAACTCCAGCCATCATTTCTTGTGGTATAAACAACAACTGGTAGAGAATTTTTCCTATAGACCATTTTTAATAAACATGGGTTATAAAGGAGTATTTACTTTTAAATTAAGATGTCAACACCATCAATAAGCATGCCCTTTTTTTCCAAATAATTATTATCTGTGACATGAGAGTTTGTCCTCAACAACCATTGCAGTATAGGATCCAAAGAAAGAAAAATCCAAGGTTACATACTTTCAAAGTCTCTTTGGTCTAGAAGATTTACTAAGAAGCAAGAAATTGAAATCACAAACCAATGAATTGTCCCTCGAACACTGTGGTCAATCATCCACAAAGAAGTACCATTTTAGAATAGAGCTGTTCTCTTTTCTATGCATAACATGAGGAAAATAATTGGGTTAGAAAATATTGCAGAAATGAAAAACTGCAAAGACAACTAAGTCTCTGTACTAGTGAGTTTCCTAGTAGCAAATTCAAATACAGAATCTAGTAGTGGTAATATTTCTACCAAATGATATCTTTGTAGAACTCGAATGAGGAAGATAAACAAATTCAGATAATCCTACAAAGCAAGTGCCTCCTGCTGTTTTCTCAGCCTTCTGAAACTATGTGATGGAAACAGCATAATTCACTGACTCTCTAGAGTGTCATAGTTTAATGGTGTTTCACAGCCATGGCACATCACATTACATTATGTTCACAGTGTCACCACGTAAGCCACAGCATCATAAAGTGATAACATCGCATAATGAGACGTACAAACCCAATGTAATGTGACATACAAGAAAATCAATGCAGCATATCAGTAAAAGTATCCCATTTGGGGTGGGGGGTACCTATGGGCATTTCCAATGAATTTCCAGATCATTCATTTCCTACATAATTCTACTGTATTTAATTCCTGTGCATCTGCAGGCTTCCACAGAGAAATCTGATGTTGAATTTGCAAGCTGTGTACAGCCATATTTCTTTTCCAGAGTAAGTCATGTAGTAAATTGTAAATATGTAGCATAAAATAGCTGAAGGAATTTAAAGGCGTGCAAATTTTTCTTTTTAAAGGAGTGATCTCTTTCCAAACCTTATGTAAAGGGTTACAAGTGTCTTAAATTAACTGACAAAATTCTGACATCTCAACATGAGAGAAAAAAATAAGAGGACACATTAAAAAATAAATCAATAAAGCAGTAACAATTATAAAAGAATTAAAAGATATAATTTACCAAAAAGGCTAGATACTGTAGTACCTAGAGGCTAGGTAGAATGAAAAACGAATAATTTAGCAACATTGTCTTTATTGTATGGAAAAAACAAAACAAATGCTCAACATTGACACTTCACTAAAGCTAGTCCACGAGTCGTACAGCAACTTCCAAGGGCCAAATTTCCAATAGCAAGCCTTTGACAATACTGCTGTTTCATTTTACACAAGAAGAATGGTAAGAAGTGTTCTCTGAAATATCCTGATGAGCAGAATTCCACATCACTTGTAGTAAATACAATGAAAGATGCAGTTAATGTCAGTTAGGAATTGTGTAGGAAGCTTATGACATATTTGGGCAGGGGAAGTTGAAAATTGAGACACTGACTTGCAAAATCATGGTAAAACATGATGACCAGAAAAACTGCATTAGACTAAAAGATACTCTGAAGTCCATTTAAGATCATTGAGTCTATTCTTTTCTAATGTCTATTGCTGTGACATGCTTTTGCTGTGGGTTAATATGCTGGACTGCAAAGTCAGTTTGAGCCACCAGGTTGGTGGTTCAAGCTCACCA
Organism: Chrysochloris asiatica; assembly: GCF_000296735.1. Lineage (NCBI taxonomy): Eukaryota > Metazoa > Chordata > Mammalia > Afrosoricida > Chrysochloridae > Chrysochloris > Chrysochloris asiatica. The sequence continues at coordinate 6,464,333 of NW_006408547.1, read as the reverse complement.
GCTACTCCTCCCAAACCCTATATAGGGTCGACGGCACTTAATAACAATAACAACATCATGGCATCCTTTTAAGACTGAGTAAAGGAAGTTGGGAAACTAAAGTTAAAACAACAGTAAAGTATAATGGAAGGAATTTTAAAATAAACAACTAAAATTCAGTTATGTAACTTTAGAACACTGCAGTCTACATGTAGGTTGAAACTATATTTCATCAATCTGATTATCCACTTCTTTTGACTCCAGTCTATTTGAACTGTTGCTTTAGCAAAGAATTTACCTTTAACACTGTTTCTCACCAAGAATTATGTTTGGATGCCACTAACGATTCTGTTTCTTTGTTTTTTTTTCCTTCTAGTTCTATACCATTTCCTTGTTGGCTATACTGTCTTTGGCATGAACTTCTATGTTGAATTAGGTGTACTTCCAAAAATGATCAGAGTTTATTTAGAAGCTGAAATAGACATGAAAGACTAGAAATTCCAATTATGTTTTTAAATAAAGTACATGCTATTTTCCATCATTATCTTTTGTATAGTAGTTAAATACATTGAGAAAGTAAAGTAATAATAATATGCAGTTTCTTAAGTCATTTTTTCACGGATCTATTTACTTTTTTACTTACACTGAAATGTCGATCATGTCTGCAGTAAGTCTGAGTTTGGTACTGAATGTGCCTAAGGATTATCTGATCCCAAACCCCTTTATTCTTACAAACAAAAGGATGGAGGGTCACAGAAGAGAATTTTGTCACGGAAGTCCGGCAGCATGTGTGCAATAAAAACCTGATTCTCAAAGCAATCTGTATCTCACTTCTCCTCACTGCATGTTTTCATCAGAAATATAAAATAGTGATTATGCCGATGCACAAACTCGTCTGTCAGTTTCTCATACAGTGGTGGCTGGGATGTTGCTGTGAAGCGATGCCAACAATATTTTAAATACCAGTAGGATCATCCATGGTGGACAGGTTTCTCCTGTGCTTCCAGCCTAAGCCAGACTAGAAAAGAGGAGAGAAATGAACTACTTCTGAACATTTAGTCATTGAAAACCTTAGGAATAGTAGTAGGACAGCAGAATATTTAATAATGAAACACGATGAAGAGCACCAGAATATCATCAGATATCATGCCAGAGGATGAGACCCTCAGGTCAGAAGGAACTCAAAATACAAATGGGGAAGTCCTACTTCCTCAAAATAGATCTAACTGTGATGACACAAATGGAGTAAAGTCCTTGGGACCTTCATTTAATTATGGATGCACAACCCAGAATTAAGAGAAACAGTTGTAAACATCCCTGAAAATTTACAGCTGACTGAATGATGTGTCAGGTAGATTTGCTGCACAAGACCTCTTTGAAGTATTGAAAAGCAAAGATGTCACTTTGAGAACTAAGGTACATCTGACTCAAGCCATTGTATTTTTAATAACCACATATGCACATAATGTTGGACAATGAATAAAGAAGACCATAGAAAAATTGATGCATTTGAGCTGAGATGTTGAAGGAGAATGTTAAAAGTACCATTGACTATCAAAAGAACAAATAAATCTGTGTTAGAGGAAGTAAAACCAGAATGCTCCTTTTAAGCCAGATGGCCAGAATTCATCTCTCATACGTTGGACATATTGTCAGGTAGTACCAATCCCTGGAGAAGGACATCATGTTTGGTAAAGTGGAGGGTCAGCAAAAAAAAAAAAGAAAGACCCCAATGAGATGGATTGGCACAGTGGCAGCAGCAACGAACTCCAGTGTCGCAGCTATCATGAGGTTGGCCCAGGTTTTTGTTCTTTTGGCATAAGGTCTCTATAACTTGGTACCAATTTGATGGCACCTAAAAACAACAACAATGATAATGCCATGTAGAATTTTAGCTTATAAAATTAATATAGATGCTCAGGTTTGACATGCATAAACTCTTGGGTTATGACAAGACACACAAGTATTACATCAAGACATTCACTTAAAGCTGTAGAATCAGAATGAACAATTACAATAGTAGGTCAATGGGTAGAGCGTCCAATTCTTTAGATTTCGTAAGAGGTCTTGGAAAGAAGGCTTAATCACAGCTTGTACTCGGAGGAGGTTCTTCTTAGCTAGGTAGCTAGGATCTGAGATTGGTGGCTGTGAGCAGAGTCTCAGCAGGCTTCAGATGTTTGTCTTTGGCTTCTCTCATTGAGTTAGGAAAAATTCAGGTTTTGTATGTGAATTTGACTCCTTATTCCATAATACAAGGGCCAGTGTAATTTCAAAGACTAGTCTTTTCTGCAGGGTTAAAGATAGTTGAATAACACATCTTTTCTTCAAGGTCAGAAATTAGGGAGGTAGTTTACATTTATGGCTTAAAGCTAGTTTACAAAGATTAACTATACTATGCCTTCTTTTTTCACAGTAGGTCAGGTCAAAGTCAACTTAAAATTGTTCACCACACTCTTCAGATACCTCTATGTTTCTATGCCTAAGTTCAGAAATTTTCTAAATAAATTTCTTAATTATTTCTAATGACTTATAAATAATTAGTTAATTATAGGTTTCTCCTGTTGTGGCACTTGTAGGGTCAGCACTGAACTGCAAACTGGTCAGCGGTTCAAACCCACCAGCTGCTTATCAGAGCCCCTCTACAGAGCGGCTGTAAGTTGGAATTGACTTGACGGCACTTAACCACAACAGTTATTAATAGAGGCCCTGGTGTGGCACTGTACTGCTAATCACTAGGTAGTGGTTCAAACTCACCAGTCAATCATTGGAAACCTTATGCAGGGCTGCTATGAGTTGTAACCAACTCTACAACACTTAACAATAATAACTAATATGACAATACATTGGCTCTATAGGATAAGCACTGAACTGCAAATCATAGTTTGATAGTTTAAGCCCCTGGTCATTCCATGGGAGAAATATAAAGCTTTCTGCTCCTAAAAGGATTTATAGGGACTCTATGAGTTGAAACTGACTTAAGGGTTCTAGACAACAACAATAAAATAACTAATAATTAATGATATATAACCTCACAAAGTTAGATTTCTATTATGAGTGTTTACACATATGTATTTTGAATGCATAATAGTGACTTATACTTTGTGTGATTTGGGATGGTGCTTTAGGATAGGAACTGGACTGCTAACCACAAGTTTAATAGTTCAAACCTATCAACCACTCCTATGAACCCTTACACAGGGTCGCTGTAAGTCAGAACCAACTCCATGACAATTAATAAAAATAACATAGAAATAGATACAGCAGATAATGTGTGTTGCTTTTTTGTTAGTTTCTGGATTACATTTCCCTTGGAGAATTTCACACACATTAAAAAAATAATAATTCCACACAAACTTTCATGCATTATGTTTTTATAGGCATTCTTCAAGTCAGAGAACACGTGTAGACTTCAAAATTGTGTAAATGTCCTTCTTTATATGTGCCATACATCTGATCCCAGAGGACATACATGATAAAACACATCCCACAGGGTATTGCTAAAAATTAGAGCATTCAATTTTTCAAGGAATAGTGTTTGAAGCCACTCATAAGGAAACCTTAGATATTCTCTTAGGTCATTAGGCGGGAAATAGCCTAGTCCATTTATACTTATAAATTAAGAGAAGTTACTACAGATAATATAAACAAAGTCTACTTTATAGCAGCTCCCATGGACTTAGTTTTAGTACTTTATTCAGACCTTCAATTTCTTCCGCTCTACTATATTCACCTGATTCACAAACGCTGTGTTAATGTGTTGCAGTATATCCCAGGCGCGCTTCTGAAATGCTCTCCATTAAGTGAAAGTGCCTTTAAAATTAAACTACATTTAAGTAAAGTTGTTGTTTTTAAGTGTCGTGGAGTCGGTTCCACCTCATAGCCACCATGTATAGGGTTTCCAAGGTTTGTAAATCTTTGCAGGAGCAGAAAATCTTCTTTCTCTCCCAGAACAGCTGGTGGGCTCGAACCACCAATCTTTCTGGTTAGCATTCCAGTGCTTATCCTACAGAGCCACAGTTCTCCCTACCTATAAGCTATGGTAGTTGTCCCATGCGACTGAGCCAGTCCAACTGGTAGTGACCCTCTCTACGGTTTTCAAGAAGCAACTGGTGGGTGTGAACTGCCAACTTTGTGATTAGCAGTCCAGTGATTATACTATAGATCCATATATCAAACACCATTGATAACAAATAATCATGTGTTAACAAGAAATCTAGTTTGAGCTCAAGGTCCCAAGAGGCCAATATCAGGAACCTCTGATTTCTCCAAGATCTCTAAGACATAGTCTGACAAGGCACTCCTACAATACATGTCAGTGTAAACGAATAATTGCAGCCCCTCTGGGAGAAACACAATTTGCTTTCTACTGCAATCAAGGTCCCATTCAGAGTTAATACTGCACCTGCATCCCTTTCCTGCATCCCCTCTGTACCTCAGGAATAGGCACACTTTCCTGACTGATTTAGACATTCAGCATTAGGAGACTTCAGGCAAAGGAACAAGGATGTGAAAGAGAGACTCAGTTATGACAGAGCTCTCTAGCCACTTCCTGCCAACTAAATGTGGTAATTTATTTGGAACTTTCTCCTGCCTTTCCATGGTATTGGGCTCCTCAGACCAGGGCAGTTAGAGAAAAATCCTCTTCCCTGGCACTGTCCAAATTACTTCTTTATTTTTGTTCCCTTGGTGGCACAAATGATTTGCACTCCACCAAAAAATGGCAGAATCCAAGAAAGAAAGACCTGGCGATTTGTTCCTAAAAAAATTGGAGGTGGAGATGTGCCGTCAAGTCCGTTCCAACTCATAGTGACCCTGTATAGGATTTCCGAGGCTGTAAATCATTATGGGAGCAGAAAACCTCATCTTTCTCCCACAGAAAAACTGGTAGTTTCAAACTGCTGACCTTGGGCTTAGCTGCCTGACTCCTGACCACTAAGCTACCAACAAGAAAACACTTTGGAGCAGTTCTACTTTGACACATATGGGGTTGCCATGAGCCAGAATCAACTTGACAATAATGATTGTTTGTTTATTGTTTGGAATTAGATGTGACTAAAAAACAGTTCTGATATTTTATCAAGTTTTTTTTTACAAAAGGACAAGGCTGAAAAACAAAAAAACTTTTCATTGCAAAAAAAAAAAAGTAGACTTGCTTCCTAATTCCTTTTAGTGATTCTGAAGAGGTTTTTGCTGGTTTTGTTTTTAATGTGTGTGCGTTTTTGTTTTTGTTTTAATGTTTTCACTACATTGAATTTTATGTCATGATTTGTATATAATTTCAGAAAAAAATCTAGTTATTTTATTATGATATTATTATTAAATACCATCAAGTCGGTTCTGATGCATAGCGACCCAGTATTAAATTTCCAAGGAACAAATGGTGGGTTTGAACTGCCGACCTTATGGTTTGCATCCCAATGCTGATTGTACAATGCCACATACTCTTATTATCATGAGTATAAATTCATTCTGGATTTTTAGTAACAATATTTATAACATTGAATGACTTCTTATATTATCTTACTTAATTATTCTTGTATTAATCTTTCTGTTAACTAACCAAACACTCATCATCAGTTGGGATTCCAACAGAAGAGTAATTTAAAGTTTCAATATTGGTTGATGTTACCTATAAATTCCAAGGTTTGAAATTTGCATAGTCATTTTTTTTACATGCTTTAAAAAAAAAAAAAAAAGAATATGAGGATTTAAGTTGGACCAAACCATACGTACAACATGAAATGACAGCCTCACTGATTTCAAGCTGGATGACAAAGAAAAAGAAGGACTTTGCTTCAGATGGTCAAGCAATCAGATCACAGTTTTTTGTCTAAAGCTACCTATAATAACTTCACTTTTATCTTTAAAAAATAAAGATGCTTCCTCAGAACAAAATCTCATAGCATTTTTTTTTTTTCAAGAAAAATGAAATTATCCACTCTCTAGAAGCTTCTCAGTCCCCATTACCTATCACAGGTAACCTTTAACAACCTCTGTATTGAAGTAACTAGTTTTTTGTTACTTCATTTAATTTAGTTGATGCTGTGTTGCTGAGTAGAAAATCAGTTTTGAAATATAGTGCCTTTCATTTTTTTGTCATTTTTAATTCTAAAGAAGTAAAATTTAAAACAAAAAAAACCCATTAATTTTCAGAGCTCATGTGACTACCGTATATATTTACTAACGTTAAGTCCCATTCTCTTTGGTCCATCGAACTGCATATAACTGCAGATCCCCACAGACTTTATAGTAACACAAGGGAAAACACTTTTTGAAAGGTTCTATTTACAAAAAAAGGAAGGATTGTCACTGTGTTTTCCTAAATGAAATGGCTAAGGAAAAAGAAGATCAGGATTGGAGCCCAGACAGACACCCTCAACAACACATGTGAATGACTTTTTATTACTAAACAGAAAACGTTCTTATGAACATTTATCTCAAAAGCAAAATCACATGATGTACTTTGCACTACACTGGACTGTGTGTTAAGTTGGTCTCTCTTATGTGTGGAACTGTGTTTTTATATAATGACAGTGACATTTTATATATTTAGTTCACAATTTTAACAGATCCTAAATATTCATAATGCTAATTTTAAGACACAGCATGATTTGTTAATTCTTATAACTCTGCCAAAACTTGATAAATTGGGCTAAATTTGAACCAGATTTTCTAAGCCTTGCAGTAACATATTAATTCAATATTATTACTGTCAAGCATAAAATATGTTCAGAAGCTTCCAACATCACATCACACCACTTCACAGCTGAATTAGCATTTCATTCCATTAAACTGACTAATTTATCTGCCATTGAAAGAACCAATAATGTTGGCTATTGTTCTTGCACTTAATGGGCTCATTTTGACCAAGATTGAAGAGCAAGAAAAGGAATTGAGAAAATTATTTTTAAAACGTAATAGATTAGGTAGTTAATAAATAGGAACTTGTATGTTTCATGAAATTGAAAACTGTCAAGAAAGTAAAAAAAGCTATTTTTTGTTGTTGTTGATTTACCAAATGTTTCATAGAATAAATGGCTCTAAATGGAACATTATAGCGATGTCTGCTCTTTTCTTTAGGATTGCTAGAGGCATGAGAGTTAAATGGTTGGCAGCTAATCAAACGGTTTCCATTATAACCTACCCGGTGCCTCCCTGTGAGAAGGACATGGCATCTGCACCCCTAAAGATTCCAGAGTAAAACAAAACCACCACCAGGCGAAGTCAACTCGATGACAAGTAACAGCAGTCGCAGTGATCATTCTGCTCTTGAAGACACTTCACAGAAAGTAAATATGCTATATTTCATTGAATTTCTGTCATTTATAGTGCATTATAATTATACTGGGGGCTTTAAAAAATTGTGGAAAAATAGAATGAAAAAATAATGGAATTTTCCCATGAACTTTTATTAATATTATACTATTTACTCATATTGACCAAGAAAGTCTTACTCTCTGCATCTGAACCTGCATGTTTTTTACATCCTTCCATTTTCAGGGCAAAACTGAATCCAATGGTGGTAACTTTGAAGAATGAACAACTCTGTATTTTATTTTATCTAACCCTAGAGGCAAGTTCTGAGACGCCCTGACAATGCTTAAGCAGTCAGATGCTAACTGAACCTGTCTTGGGAGAAATACGTGACAGTCTGTTTCTGTAAAGATGGTTTTTGTTGTTTTCAACTGCCATTGAGTCAGTTCTGACTCACAGAGACCCTGTATAGGGTTTTCAAGGAGCTTCTGGTGAGCTTGAACCACTGACCTCGAGATTCAAACTGACTTTGTAGTCCAGCATAGTAACCCACAGCACCACACCTGTAAAGATTGTTGTTGTTGTTGTTAGGTGCCATCGAGTTGGTACTGACCCATAGTGACCTTATGTACAGCAGAACGAAACACTGGCCAATCCTGGGCCAGCCTCACTACTGTTGCCACACTTGAGTCCATCCATGCTGCCACTTGGCCAATCCATCTTGTTAGGCATCTTCCTCTTTTTTTCTGACCCTCCACCTTACCAAACATGATGTTCTTCTTTAGCGACTGGTCCCTCCTGACAATATGTCCGAAGTATGAGAGATGAAGTTTGGCCATCTTGACCTTTAAGGAACACTCTGGCTGCACTTCTTCCAAAACAGATCTATTGGTTCTTTTGGCAGCCCATGGCACCTTCAATACTCTCCTCTAACACCATAACTCAAAAGCATCAATTCTTCTACTGTCTTCCTTATTCACTGTCCAGCTTTCACATGCATATGAGGTTATTGAAAATACCATGGCTTGGGTCATGTGTACCTTAGTAAAGATCACAGCCTTGGAAACTCTGAGAGACAGTTGTACTCTGTGAGGCAGGATCGCTATGAGTGGAAATTGACTCCATTGCCTTGGGTGGGTGTTGGTGTGGGGAAGAGATTTCTTCGTTACAAAATTAAATAAAATAATCTTGAGTTCTAATAACCTAAAAGATAAATGACACAGATATTTCTCCACTAAAAGTTAACTTTTGTTTTATCTCTGCTTATGTCTTTCTGCGTAAATGACTTTATCTATCTAAAGTTTTTGTTCAGTTTAAGGCTTTGCTCTCATTCCTCTTGATTTTATCCTCTTTCTCTTAGTCAAGGGATTTGCTTTGGTAATTGTGCTCCCCTTAAATATCTTTAGTGTTCCCCTTTCTACTATATCTTGCCTTAATAAACCAAAGTCACTGCTGTTTAGTTGATTCTGAATCATGGTGATTCCATGTGGTACAGAATAGGGCCGATCCAAAAGATTTTCTTGCCTGTAATTTTTACAGAAGCAATTACCTGTCCTTTCTTTTGCAGCCCCTGTGTTTGGGTTTGAACTGCCAACTTTTAGATTTATAAAAGAACACAAACTGTTAATGCCACCCAAGAAACTCTTGCTTAATAAAAGTCAGTAAAACGGTCTCCCTTTGACACAACTATTTCTCTGGCTGTAATTTCATTATTATTATTTCTCCTCAGAGGATCTTCTCATACAATATCTGTTGGTTTGTTTCTCTACTTCCTCAGCAACATAGTCTTCTTAATCCATTTTGAAAGATTTTCCATCCTAACTACTTTGCAATTACTCCTGTCAAAAGTTACTACTACTCATACATGCAAGAGTCAAATCATACTTCCCACCTATTTAATTGACAGTTTATTCATTCTTACATTGAGTGAGGGTAAGTAAAATATTATATTGCTAGATACTCATAGAAACCACATTAAACAAAAAAATCAAAATGTAAGCTAGCGTTTCTTGCCATAGGCTTGAATTGAAAAGTTGATCAGAAGACAGAACTTTTATCACCACTTTTTGACTTACCTTCATGTTTTGGCTTCCAAGATACTTCTTGCTTCTGGATTCTTCTTTTTCTCTCCAGACACTTTGGTTCAGCCTCATATAATTTTCTCTCTTCTAAAAACGTTTTAAATATTAGAGAACTTGGATCTGGCCCACTACTCTATTCTAACTGCATGGAATCTAATTTATCTTATTCAATTGGAAGTCTGCTTAACATCAGTTTGCTCAAATTGTCCATTATTTATAGATGCATGACGTTCTAGGAATAAGAAGGCATAGATATATTTCGCCCTATTTCTTACTGCTAGGAGTCCTGGTGTGGCACTGTGGGTTAATGTGCTAGACTGCAAAGTCAGTTTGAACTACAAGGTCAGTGGTTCAAGCTCACCAGTCACTCCTTGGGCTGGAACCAACTCTATAGCGCAACTCTATAGCACAACTCTATAACAACAACTCTATAGCACAACTCTATAACAACAACAACAAATAGAGCTAAAACTCCCTCTCTATCTATTGGCCTATCTATCCACACATATAATAGGAAGAGATAAGAGAAATAAGATGAGACAAAAAACCCAAATCTCCCAACGTGATGGATTTCCTGGAATGCCTCTTTGTCTGCTATACCCTTCACTGAGTATTATCGAAATCGGCAAAACAGAAGCATCATCACTGGGCACAAACAAGACAACTGGGAGTTTCAGGAGAGGGTCTATCTATAAAAATAGAAAACTTTGAGTCAATAACCACCTTACTCCACCCCAATTTTTTTTTTTTTTAAAAGTCTACAACTCCACCATCACGGCTGTCAGTTTTCAGTAAAAACTAAATTGGGATCCAAAACTTTCAACTTTGCCTGGTTATAATGAGATGCTCATTACCTGTCACTAACTTGATGCCAGAAAAGGCCAATAAGAAGCAGAGAGTCAGTCAAGGGCTTTTGTTTTGATAATTGTGCTCCACTTACTTATCTTTAATTTTTTTTCCTTTCTACTACATCTTGTTCTAATAAAGCAAACAAACCTATTGCCCTTAAGTTGATTACAGGCAAGAAAATCTTATGAATCACCTCTATTCTGTACATATTGGATCACAAATAGTAAGGACAGCATCTGGTATAGGGCAAGTAGAGGGAATAGGGAAGCAATAATTAAGAACTCCTTTTCCTATCTGCAAAGTTCACTGAGTAGCCTAAACTACTATACTTAGTAATAAAAAAAGTTGTGCCTTTGTTTACTTCATGAAACATTCAGGAGAGTACTGAAATACCCAGAAGCTCATGCCATTATACCCAAATGTCCAGGACACAAGTGAAAAATCACTTGTCATCCTAAAGCAATGGGGGGAAAAATCTCAGCTTCAATTAGAAAAGACCACAGCCACAAGCATTAAGATGACATAAAGATTGAAATTATCTGATAAGAATTTTAGAATGTGCATCATAAAAATGCCTCAACAATCAATCTCAGTAAAGAAACAGAAAAGGTCAGCATGACATGGAAAGAAATATAAAGAAGAAAATAGAAATTTTATAACAGAAAAAATACAATAACAAATAAAAACAGCTCAAGGGATTGGCTAAACAACAGTTGACAGAAGAAAGTGTTAGTGAATTTGAAGATAAAACCAAAACTAAATGACAGAGAACAGACAAGGAGAAAAGTGTACATTGTCACAGGAACCTATAGGCCTATAAGAAAAGATCTAAGAATCCAGTCATTGGAGTCACAGGGGAAGTAGAGAGAAGCTGAAGATTAATTCAAAGAAATAATCACTACAAATCCCCCAAATTTAGCAAAGTATATAAACATAAAGACCCAAGAAATTAAGTAAACCCCATACAGAATAAACCCAAAGAAATCCAAACTAAGACACACCATAATGAAACTCCTGAAAACGAAAGACAAAAATAAATAAATGTATTGAAGGCAGAAAGAAACCAAGGCTTTGCCTGTAAGGGAAAAAAAAATAACTCCAATGAGAATTAACTTATCAGAACCCATAGTGATCAGAAAGAAATTGCACAATATTTCTCAAGTGTTGAAAGATAAGAACTGCCAACCCAGAATACCTTATTCCACAAAAATATCTTTCAGCAATGAAAGAGGAAAATAAAGATATTCTCAGCTGAAAGAAAATTTGAGATTGTTGTCAATACATTGATTACTGTAGAAGTATGGATAAAGAAAATTTTTGAAATACAAAATGATCCGAGAAAGTGTTTTGGAATATCAGGAAGATGTTCCGAGCCTTAGCCCATTGGAAAGAATAAAAATACATTGCTTTTGTTTTTAGGTGACATCAAGTCAGTTCCAACTCATAGCAATCCTTTGCATAGCAACAAAACACTGCTGGTCCTTCACCAGGGATTGGTCCCTTCTGACAACATGTTCAAAATACAAGAGATGAATGAAATCTTGCCATCCTTGCCTCTAAGGAGCACTCTGGCTGTACTTCTTCCAACACAGGTATGTTTGCTCTTCTGGAAGACTATGATACTTTCAATTTTCTTTTCCACCACTTGACTTTAAGTGCATCGGTTCTTCTCTAGTCTTCCTTATTCATTGTTCAGCTTTCACACGCATGCATATGAGGGGATTAAAAATACAGTGGGTTGGCTCAGGCACATGTTCGTTTTCAAAGTGGCTTCTTTGCTCTTTAACATTTTAATGAAGTCTTTTGCAGCAGATTTGCTTAAGGCAATATGCTCTTTGGTTTTCTGACTGTTGCTTCTCATAAGTGTTGATTGTGTATCCAAGCAAAATGAAACCTTTGGCAACTTCAGTCTTTTCTCAGTTGATCATATGATTGAATAGTCCAGTTGTGAGGATTTTCGTTTTCTTTACATGGAACTGCAGTCCATACTGAACACTGTAATCTTTGGTCTTCATCAGTAATTAAAACATATGTGAAAAACACCACTGAAAATCAAAACTGAATAATAAATCATTAGTTACATTAAATAAATAAATTTAAAAAATGACCTAAATATGCCAGTTAAAAAGAAGAAATAAAAATGAAGCATTAACAACAAAATACACCTGAACGAACTATATGCTATCTTTTAGACACTTACCTCAAGTAAAGTAATATTGTGGTTAAGTGCCTTTTAGTCGGTTCTCGCTCATAGTGACCCTGTATAGGGTTTCTGAGGAGTGACTGTTGAGTTTGAACTGCTGACCTTGCGGTTCAAACTGACCTTTGGGTCCACTGCATTATCCTGTAGGGACAGATGCAGGCATATATATGGAGCTCTGGTAGTGTAGTGTTTACGAATTGGGCTGTGAACCTAAGGTCAGCAATTTGAAACTACCAGCTGTTCCACGGGAGAAACATGAGGCTTTCTGCTCCCATAAAGATTTACAGCCTCAGAAACCCTGTACAAGGTCACTATGGGTCAGAATCAACTCAACAGCACATAACAACAACAACAACATATATAATATTATATATATATTACTATATATAATATATATATGATATTATATATATGTAAATATATATATTATATATATTTATTGTTGTTGTTAAGAGCCGTCGAGTCAGTTCAGACCCATAGTGACCCTGTATAGAGTTTTCAAGGAGTGGCTGGTGAGCTTGAAATCCTGCACATTAACCCACAGCACCACACCAGGACTCATATATAGGTACATATTTTCATTTTAATATACATTATTTCATGTAATTCACCAGTTTAAAGAACTCAAATGACTTGGGAGATGCCATGCTCTAGAGAAACAGCAATGAATAGCACATCAAGATCCCTATTTTCCTCATCCTGTGTTATAGTAGGAAAGGCAGAAAAAAATTCAGTTAGAATAAAATTCACATCTTAACATTGCCTTTAGAGCACATATCACTTCTTAACATTGTCTTAAGAGTACGTATCTCTTGACTATTCTCTAGCCAACAATGGCCTTATTTTTGTTCTTTAAACAAACCTAAATTATTAGCTGTATGAATCTTCTGTGTTTTCCTTGTGTTTTTCATACAACCATCTTTTTCATATGACTATCTCTAACTTATTCTTGAGTCTCAACTCATGGTTCACATTCTCATAGGAATGTCTTTGATAACTTTATCTAAAATGGCTGGTCGGAACTTTATCTAAAATGGCTGGTCGGAACCGACTCCACAGTACTTAACAACAACAATAATGTAATGCTCACTGCTATTTCTCCAGAACCTGGCACCAAAGCCAAAAAACTTGTGAGGATAGAGTAGAAGTGCTCCCTTAAGTTTTCAAGAGTCTAAATCTCCATGGGAACAGATAGTCTCATCTTCCTCCCACAAAATGACTGGCAATTTGAACCTCTAACTTTGAAGTTGGCTGTTCAGCACTTAGCCAGCTGTACCACCAAGACTCAGAATAAATTATTTCAATGAACTGTTTTTCACTTTAACTAGCCATAGTACATTGCTAAAATAAATTTCATGTATTTTATTATGTTTGGATTGGTGTTGTTGTTAAGTGCTGTCAAATCGGTTCTGCATCATAGCAATCTTGTGTAATATTTCCCAGGAGCGACTGGTAAGTCTGAACTGCCAGCCTTGTGGTTCAAACTGACTTTGTGGTCCACTGCTTTATCCCACAGCACCATAGCATATTGCATTTAAACCTTTTATCTGACTAAATTGTTTCTTTCTAAACAAATAAAATACAACTTCCAAAAATATGATTGTTTTAAACATCATGGCCTTTAGATAGCAATCTTTGTGCAGGTTGTAGCCCCCAGGAATGAAATACTTCCCTTTCCAGCTTTATGTTGTCAAACACCTTAATGACAGTCACATTTTTTATTCTGCTATCTAGATGATTTAAAATGCATAGAATCTTGACATGCAACAAGAAGCAGCTCGGGGTAGATGACAGGTAGATGTTAGGAAACAGAATAATATCACTGAAATCCATGTTCAAACAATTACAAGGTGAACTTGGAAGGACACTTCCTCTTTTCACTTTAATTTCTTACTACATGGCATGCTAATATCTGTTGTGTGTCTCACAGCGAGGATCAAAAAAACAACACCGAGAGTAGCATTTTGAAAAGTAAAGACCAGACTAAAGCAAATATTTAAAATTATGAACTGTTTTTCATAGTTCATCAATCTTCTAATATAAGATCGTATGAAAATGCACATCAATTAATTTATTTTTAAAATACTGAGCAAAATTTCCTATTCAAGTGAGGAGAAGAAGGGATCAGTCTGTATCTTCTCGGTAGATGATTTAGTCGGAGAGGCTGTAGGCAGGTGGGAGTACTGGAGTGCTAACCATAAACTCGGCAGTTCAAACCCCAGCCACTCCTTGTAAACCTTGTATAGCGTCTCTATGAGTTGGAAATGACTTGATAGCGCTTAATAGCTTCATAGACATGAACACCTTAAATAAAGATTAAGTCCTGAATTTAAGTCCTGGTTTATCCATTTATAAACAGTGTGTTATTGATCCTATTGTTAGTACTTCCAAAGATCATTTTCTACATTGCTAAAATAGGGACAGAAATCATATCTCCTCATATAATGGTTGTGAAGAATAGAATAGAAGACAGTTTATGAAGCTTTCAGTCGTGTGTCTGATATACTTCTTGTTGTATGCCGTGGACTCAGTTCTGACTCATAGCGACCCTGAACAAGGTTTCCGAGACTGTAAATCTTTACAGGAGCAGAAAGCCTCATCTTTCTCCTATGGAACAGCTGGTAGTTTCAGACTGCTGACTGTGAGATTAGCAGCCCAATTCATAACCACTACGCTACCAGAGCTCCTTGTCTGATATAAAGCATTCTACAAAGTGATAGATGATAATGATGATGATAGTTTATTACCATGAGAAGAAGGATCTACAAGTTCTGATGGTGGGAAGGAAGTGGACAGGGAGTGAACAAGTCACATGTAGACTTTGAAAAGTGCACGTGTTCTTATCATGGGTTACAACTGATCTAAGCTGATCAAGCAGGTTGCCAAAGCCATAAAATCAGAAAGCTTGAGGATAAGATCACTAGTTTGATATCATTGGAATACTATTCACTACTCTGATATTAAGTTCAGCAATTCAAAACTACCGTCTGTTCTATGGGAGAAGGGTGACGCTCTCTGCTCCCATAAAGATTTATAGCCTTGGAAGCCTACAGAGCCACTATGAATTGGAACCAACTCCGCAGCACACCACCACCATCCCCATACTGATTTGATTGGAAATGTTTGGCAAAGTCTTGTTCTGGAGGAACGCTTTGAAACAAAGCAAGAGGAGTATGTTACAATTTTTCTTAATATCAGATTGACAATATAATGCTATTGAGGGTGCTAGACAATTGACCTGCATGATCATCTTTGGTTTTTAGTTTGTTAATTTTAAAGACCTTTCTTGTAGCAGAGAAAATGACATATTGAAAGTGAAGAGTTTAGAATCAAGAAGATAAATTACAATGCTCTTGAAGTAATTCAGATAGTCTGTGATAAAGGCCTAAACTCGAAATAAGAAATAGATAGGAATCAGAATAATGATGGGTACGAGAAACCGGAAAAGGAGATCTTAGAATATCACCAAGTCCACTGATTGATGACCAAGAATCACACGCAAAAGTAATGGAAAATTAAACAAAAAAGGTTTTCAGAAATTGGCATTGTTACTACTACAAAATCTCAACCTGAGAACTTTATCAAAGACTCAAACCATCTATCTTAGAAAGACTTGGATTTCACCTTCGTGCCAATCAGCTCCCTTTCAAGGACAAGCATGATGGCTTCTTGACTCTGGCTGAGAACACAGATATACTCAAAGCCTAGTTATTGACATTTAAAAATGACATATTTTCTAATGAAACATTGTGACATTCCAAAATGGGTGTTTTTATTTTGTGATTTTGGTACATCTAGACATTGTTCTGCAGCTGGATATTTGTCCACTGATATTGTTTTCTACAGGGATCCAATCCACATATGCTGCATGCAATTTCCTGTTAGGTACTTACTCTATGTAATTGGATGATGCCCTCAACACTGGGTTTCCGGTAAATATCACTCACAATGACCTGAAAAACACTCTTTCTCCTTGAAATGTTCTTTTTCTAACTCTGGTCATTAATCATAAGATCTAACATAGTAGTGTGTATGCTAATCTGAAAAGTAATAAAAATAATATAAACAATATATTCCAATCAAGTCATTTTCTCTGGCACTGTTAATTGTACTAAATAAGACTTTGTTAGCATAAATGTATCTTTGTATGAATATACATATTTATGTGCAATTATATAACCTAATATTTATTGATTGTGGCCACAGGCTAGATAGTAGATAATATTATTCCACTTTTTCCAATGAGTGAAATGAAGCTTAGTTTAATGACTTTGCTTAAAGTCAGGACTAAAAGGCAGTGAATTTAGTGAATGACTCAATGGTCCTTATTCTTAATCACTATAATATGGTAGAATGTATTCTAACACATCCATATCTGTCAAAGAATACATATGTGTACATACATAAATTTATATGAGCTCAATTATATATATCTTAATTCAGATGTTGGGAAGTGTGTGCCAAAGCTGTGTTCTGGAGGAATGCTTTGAAACAAAGCAAAATGTACAGCTATAGGTTTAGCTTACTTCTCTTGCTCTTGGCGCACCAATTTACAAATTTCAATTACACTGTATGACAAATTGAACAATTCGACTTTCATCAACAATTATCAGCAACACTGATCAAGGTAACTATCCAGAAACCTCCCCATAATTTTAAAAAATAGCAAGATTCCAAATTTCAATTTTCTATAGCAACAGCCTTACAAAATATCTATAATTAGGGCATTTTAAATTAACTTAGGGGAATGTGAAAAATATAATTTTCAGGTCACTCAGTCTGAAAGGTCTGAGTTACACAGAACGCTAGCCTGAGGTATGAGTACACATTAATGAGAATGACTCAATAAGCCATTTTTTTTTTTGAAAAAATCAATCTTATTATAGTTGAACATAGGTCAAAACTGGCAGGCTATAGGCTGGATTTTGTCCTTAGATATGTTTTGTTTGGCCTACATAATTTTAGCTTGTCCAAGATTGTAAATCTTTTGAAATAGTTGCCAACACTTAAAGCCAGAAGATACATAAAAACCTGGGTTTCTGGCTTCTTTTTAGAAAACTAAAGATCTGGCAAGCTGGGCTTTCTTTCTTCATGGCAATTCTGATCTGTATCTGGGGAAACTCATGGCATCTGGTTTCACTGTGATTCTGTACTCACTCTACGAGTCTCCTTTTGTCATACTTTCCTAACTAGGTCAGGACTTGGAACTAGTGAATTCCATTCTACCCTCTTCTGAGATTTGCTTCTACAACCAATATGTATTGAATCTGTATCTACATTTAACAAGACCACCTGGGGATCTATAAGAACCACCTGGAGAACTTGTTAAAATGTTGATTCTGAATCAGTATATTTGGGATGAAAATGTAAATTCTCTGCAGGGGCTCAAGTTGAAATGAACCGGTTTGAAGTTCTGTTCCTAACATCATTTGCTTTATCTATTTGCATTACTTGTACAATGTTTGTAATTACTTGAATCTGTCTCCTGGTTAAAAATTATAACTATTTCGGAATGTCCACTTATCCACTTACATTTCATATTTTTCTAAAAGTGTCGATGCTAGATACTAGAATTCTAAGATGCCCTCTTCCCAAGGTCTCACTGCAGTATACAGCGCCATAGTGAACACACTTTTTAAAAGATATTCTACAAAACACTAATGCAGGTGCTGGTATGAAGGGATTTTCAGATGTAAAACAGGTCTCAAATCAGTTGACCTCAAAAGAGGGAGATTATGCAGGTGGGTCCAGTCTAATCACATGAACCATTGATTGGCAGAGTATTTTTTGTATCTGGACAAACTGGAGAATCTCTTGTGAATGAGGGTGCCAGTGATCACACTCTAGCTCATCCACAAACAAATCAAACATCCCTATTGTAAATTGCCCAGGTAGCAAGGGACCTAGGGCAGCCTATCGAAACTGAGCATTTCCTGGAAGAAAACAGAAACCTGAATCCCTAAACCACAAGGAAATGAGTTCAACCCAAACAGTGTGAGCTTGGAAGATGACCTTGAGCCTGGATGAGACCCGCTGCTGTGACTGACCCCTCCATTTCATCCAATTGACTGGGGATTCACCCCAGACTCTCAACTGGGGATTCACCCCAGCCTCCCAACCTACATAAAGCTGAGCTCGTATACTTTTGCTGTTCTAAGAATCTAAATTTATATTTGTTTGTTTTTAAGCACTAATAGAATACTAATTCAATATCCAATCACTTAGCCATTTATAGTGGTTTGGAATATTAACATTAGCATTGTTATACACAAGTAACTGTCAAGGCATGGTGATCCTATTTACCTTGTTACTTCAATAATTTAACTTGGAGTTTTGTATTCCCGTACCTAAAGTTTAGTTGGCCTTTTGTCCGGCCTCCATACCCCTAGTTCCACACCCTCCTCACAAATACCTGAATATACAATATTTCTATTATGAAGTTTGGACACCTAGTGTGGTACTGTAGGATCAGTACTGGACTGTGAACCACAAGATTGGCTGTTTGAGCCCACCAACTAGCTGCTCCATAGAAATCCAGGTTCACTAGGAGTTGGAACTGAGTCAGTGGCACGTAACAACAGCAACAACATTATAAACTTTTAGAAGTACTTTTCAAAATCTTTAGTGAATGAAATCCATTGATTCATCAAAAAGTTAAGACTACTTTGTCTGGTGTACATGACCACCTACATGTGTAAATATGGGTTGGTTGCATGCATCCTTTTAAAGCTTAATGTTGTTGGTAAGTGCCGTCGAGTCGATTCTGACCCATTGCGACCCTGTACATGGTTTCCAAGGCTGTAAATCTTTATGGGAGCAGAAAGCCTCATCTCTCTCCCACGGAACAGCTGGTAGTTTTGAGCTGCTGACCTTGCGGTTCGCAGCCCAATTTGTAACCACTAGGCTGCCAGAGTTCCTTTTAAAGCTAAATACATTCTTTGAATTTCATTTGAAGGTTTGAGTGGTTTTTCACTATGACAACATAGTGTTGTTTTTGTTGTTAGGTACCATTGAATTGGTTCCAACTCATAATGATCCTCTGCACAATGAAACAAAACACTGTCAGGTCCTGAGCCATCCTCACAATTGTTGTCCTGTTTGAGCCCATTGTTGCTGACACTGTGTCAATACATCTTGTTGGAGACCTTTCTCTTTTTCACGGACCCTCCAGTTTTCCAGCATTATTAAAGGATGTTTGCAACTGTTCTCATTTTGGAGACCTAGTGTGTCGCTGTAGACACACTGCACTGCAAGGTAAATTTGAGGTGCACAATTGGCAGTTCAAACCCACCAGCAACTCCTCAGAAACCCTATACTATGAGTGTGACCCAACTCAATGGCACTTAACAACAACCACATTCTCATTTTGAGTTGTGCCACATCACAATAAGGGTCCCCAATGCTTAACTTCATCCATTTCATTAAGGTCAACTCTACTCTGGGAGACAGCTCTACTGTGGACATATTTTGAGTGCCTTTCCACCTGAGGGGATGACTTCCGGCACTATCTCTGGCAATTTTCCCCTGACAAAAACACTTACGATTTTCAGTGACTAGCCATTTGGAAGTGATCTACCTCTCTTTCTTCCTAGTGTGACTTAGTCTGGAAGTTCTACTGAAATCTCTTCACAATCAGTGACCTTGCTGATATTTAGAACACTGGGGGCATAGCTTTCAGTATCACAGCAACATACAAGCTACCACAATAGGAAAGACGGACATAAAATAGTTTAAGAGTCATGGCGTGTTGTTGTAGGGTAAACACTGGACAGCTAACTGCAAAGTCGGTGGTTCAAACCTACCAGCCAACTCCTTGGATACACTATATGCTATCGCAATGAGTAGAAACTTACTCAATGGCAACTAAAAGCAATAACAACAGCAGTAGTATAAGCACACTTACATTTATCTATTTTGGATTGACAGTTCAGTTTCAGCAAAAATTAACAAGCAAAACCTAAGCATTCTGTTGAAGTTTTGCTGGTTGAATTTGAGTGGCTCTGTGTTTCTAATTCATAAGTATGCTTTAAAGTTTTCTTTTATTATTTGTTAGCCATGTAATAATATCAAGCTTTATGTTCCATATATTTTAGTAATGTTGTTATAGTTGTTGTTAGGTGCCATCAAGTTGGTACTGACTCATAGCAACCCTATGCACAAGAGAAGGAAAACAGGTCCTAGGCTAACTTCACAATTGTTGCCATGCTTGAGCCCACTGATGCTGCCATTCTGCCTATCCATCTCTTTGGGGGCCTTCCTCTTTTCTCTGACCCTCCACCTTACCAAATATGATATCCTTCTCCAGTGACTGGTCCCTCCTGACAATATGTCCAGGGTATGAGAGACGAAGTTTGGCCATCTCGGCCTCCAAGGAGCACTCTGGCTGCACTTCTTCCAACACAGAACTGTTGATTCTTTTGGCAGTCCATGGCACTTTCAGTATTCTCCAATGCCATAACTCAAAAGCATCAATTCTTCTACGATCTTCCTTATTCACATGCATGCGAGATTCTTGGAAATACCATGGCTTGGGTCAGGTGCACCTTAGTCCTCAAGCTGACATCTTTGTGCTTCAACACTTTAAAAAGGTCTTGTGCAGCAGATTTGCCTAATGCAATATGTTGTTTGATTTTGTGGTTGCTGCTTCCATGAGTGTTGATGGTTGATCCCAAATATATATATATATATGAAGTATTTGACAACTTCAATCTTTTCTCTGTTGATAAGCATGTTGTTTATTGGTTCAGAATTTTTGTTTTCTTTGCAATGAGATGCAATCCATTCTAAAGGCTAGGGTCTTCGATCTTCATCAGTAAATATTTTAAGTCTTCTTCACTTTCAGAAAGCAAGGTTGTATCTTCTGCATATTGTAGGTTGTTAATGAGCCTTCCTCCAATCCTGATGCCACGTTTCTCTTCATAGAACCTAGCTTCTCGGATTATTTGCTCAGCATACAGATTGAATAAGTTTGATGAAAGAATACAACCCTGTCACACATCTTTCCTAAATTTAAAACATTCAGTGTTCCCATATTCTGTTGGAACAACTGCCGTTTGGTTGGTACAGGTTCCTCATGAGCAAAATTAAGTCTTACAGAATTGAATAATTTAAGTTAATATAGAAAAGGGGCATGTCTATACATAGGGTTTCCTTTAAAAAGGATTCATATTTTAAATAAATATCAAAACAAAATCAGTTCATCTAATGGTATGAACAAAAGATATGATGTGGACATACGTAGTTTTAAGTGATAATCTTAAAATAAAAGCAAACCCATTTCCACTGAGTTGGTCTATGAGCCTGTAAATCGGTGATGGGAGCAGATAGCCTCAACTTTTTCCATGAAGCATTTGGTAGACTTGAATTGCTGACTTCATGGTTTGCAACTCAATGCCTAACCCATAGCTCCCAAAGAATTGCTCACTGGAAAACGCTCAGCAAAGATGTGCTCTTTGCCTGAGGAAATCGGGCCTGGTTTCCTCATCCAACCAGAGTTTTCCAATTACAAGAAATTTAAGTTACCTTTACTCTTAAATTCTTTCATTTATTTTTTGAATCATTAATGTCAGTGGTTATAAATCAGATTCTTGGTGTGGTATGGTAGGATAAGTACTTGACCACGAGGTCAGTTTGAACCTAAAAGTTGGTGGTTCAAACTCACCAGCCACGCCACAGAAACCCTTATATAGGGTCACTATGCATTGGAACATACTCGATTGCACTTAACAACAAAAAGAATTATAAATCTGACTAGTTATTATAATTACAGTAATCATTGAGAAGTAAAGTAGCACATAGTAGTGGCAAGTTTGTGGCTCTGATTACCTAGAAGAAATGAAGAAGCTGAGGTCTGTCTTACAAATGCACATCTTACAGTAGTCCTGTTATTGGCACTGTGAGTTACTGAGCCAGACTACAAAGTCAGTTTGAACTGCAAGGTCGGTAGTTCAATTTCACCAGCCACTCCTCGGAAACCCTATGTAGGGTCGCTATGGGTCAGAATGGAAGCAACATCACTTAACAACAACAACAACATCTTGCAGAAAGAACCGACAGAGTAGGTGCTAGATTCTATATGGGTGAAAAGTAACTCTACTGTACAAAAGCTGAAAATATTGGTCATTTATTGCAAACATAAACAATTCATCTTTCTGCTTCTTTTGTATAATGGATTATTGTTGCTGTTAGCTGCCATTGAGTCAGCTCCAACTATAATGAACTACTTCAATGCCATTTTCAATGTGATGCTTCTTGCTGAACTTTCCAATTAATTTCAGTAACAGCATCTTTTTAAGAGATTGGCCTGCATGAATTTCAGTGTGAATCTGTATCTGAATAATATTGGTTTTCTTTAGAAATTTAATTCAGACTGTGTTTGCTTTGTGTTCTTCCCAGGAAGCACAGAAGTGTATCTAATAACTAGGGCTTTGAACGGGTTCATTCCAGTTTGAAGTCCTGCTAATAACATGGGACGTGGAGAGAATGCCTTCGCAGAGATGACAACTGCACGGGTTAAAAATAAACAGAAATTTACAAGGTGCACAAAAGAAAAGGGTTTCCCTGATGCTCTGAAAAGCGTTTTAATAGGACAGGGTGTATCAAACAACAGTACAATTAAGGGCTCACAAAACATCCTGAATGTTGATACATGAAGCAAGGCTTTTATGAGGGAAAACTGGAAAATATTCTTCCTCTTTCATATTTTGTGCTAAATCTCTAGATCCAATCTACATTACCCAAATTTGTAAGACAATGTCATTGTTGATTTTCTTGTTAAGTGCTGTTTGGGCTGTTCAGACTCACAGTGACCCTACCCTGTGTAGAGTTTCCTAGAAGTGGCTGATGTGCTTGAACTGTGGACCTTACAGTTAGCAGTCCAGTGCTTACCCTACAGCACCATACTAGACTTCAATATATACTCTTCTGGTGTTGCTGCAGGATAAACACTGGACTGCTAACTGCAAGGTCAGAGGTTCAAACCCACCAGTTGGTCCTCAGAAACTCTATAGAAGTGCACTATGAGTAGGAACTGATTCTGCAGCACTAAATAACAACAATAGCAACGTGTTATATTATAAAGGGTTTCATAACTGAAGGGAGCATGATGGCTGCTTACGAGAAGCACTGGACTGCCAACCAAAAGTTCCGTGGTTCCCGCCAGCCTCCCTGTAGGAGAAAGATGAGGCTTTCTGCTCCCACAAAGATTTAATTCCGTGGAAACTAACCAGCATCGCTATGAGTCGGAACTGGAAGGCAAACAACAACAACAACAATATGACTGAGAATACACATTTTCAGCATAATAATATAAGCTGATTGAGTCCTCCCATGTTCACGACCCTCCAAGAGCGCCCCACTACATGGACAATATAGTTCAATCTCTTTACCTTGTTGCCAAAGTGCTCTAACATCTAACTCAAAATAATCTTTCATTACCTGCTAAATTATGCTAAAAGTTACACTCTATTCCTCAAATGGTGTTGGAGGAGAATACTGA
>NW_006408547.1:6435351-6437442 GCF_000296735.1 Chrysochloris asiatica | reverse complement strand
CCAGTCGCTGAAGAAGGATATCATGTTTGGTAAGGTGGAAGGTCAGAGAAAAAGAATAAGTCCCTAATGAGATGGATTGGCCAAGTGGCAGCATTGATGGACTCAAGCGTGGCAACAATAGCCAGGTTGGCCCAGGATCAGGCAGTGTTTCATTCTGCTGTACATAAAGTCGCCATTGGTTGGTACCGACTCAATGGCACATAAGTACAACAACATATAATATTCAAATCTCAAACTGTGTAAAATGGCTCCTTTAGTCCTTTCATATGCTTCCTCCCACTTTCTCAAGTGAAACGCACAAGTCAATGTAATAATGGCATAAGTTCCAAAACGTTTTAACAATTGTTTTACTTCTAAGCAGTAAAGTGGGGAAAAAAAATAACTTCCTCATATTTACTGAACGGCATTTCTTTTTTATTTTAATTATTTAGTTGTTGTTTTGATTAATTGCTTCATTCTGCTTCATCAACACTATGTGTTACAGAGGAGAACTGCTTTATAGGGTCCTCTTGGCTGTAATCTGAATGGATGTTAATTATCAAGCCATTTTTTTCTATATTACTGCTGGGTGGATTTGAACTGTCCACCATTAGGTTACCAATCAAGCAAAAGCTGTGCCATCTAGAGATATTTAATTATTCAGTAGGTACAGTAATTTTCTGACAACTTCAAATATCAATTTATGGATGGTGATAATACATTACTGTTCTCCTGGTATTGTCTTTTTTAGATATTTATAATGTAATAAAGGAGTTCTGGTGTAGAGCTGTGGTTTAAGAGGATGGACTGCAAAGTTGGTTTGAACCGCAAGGTCGGCAGTTCAAGCTTACCAGCTGTTCCTTGGAAACCCTATACATTGTTACCATGGGTCCGAACCGACTCAAAGTCACTTAACAACAACAACATAAAGAATGTCGATATTTATTTCATGAGTATAAAAAATTAATTAAAACAATATTCATTAAAATAATAATAAAGAATACTTTTTATAATTTTTCAGGAAAAAAATGACAGAAACTAGCTAATATTTGCTTGAGCAAATAAATATAAAATAATAATACTTTATGAATAATTTATTGGCTAAACAAAAAGGAAAAATAAAAATGATACAACAAGCTTTAGATACAACTTGATTCAGGCCTTAAGTAAGATCATCAGTTGTAGAAGAAATGATCTCTAATGTAACTACAATTGTGAGGATGGCACAAGCCTGGGAGGTGCTTGATTCTGGTCTCTATGAGGTAGAACCAACTCAATAGAACCTTACATCAATCCACAACTAATTCAGCTAAATCTGATCATTTAAGAGAACTGTAGACATATATATCACATTAATTCAACTGAGAAAATCTGGAGGTCTGTACAATTTATTATAGGAATAATTCAAATAATGAATATATATATATATCCCATGCTAGTAAAGTTTTACTAAAGGTAATACAGAAACAGCTGCAAGCATACATTGACAGAGAACTTCCAGAAGTTCAAGATGGATTCAGAAGAGGCCGTGGAATGAGGGATATCATTGCTGATGTCCAATGGATCTTGGCTGAAAGCAGAGAATATCAGAAAGATGTTTCCCTGTGCTTTCTTGACTACAGAAAAGCTTTCAATTGTGTGGGCCATGACAAGCTATGCACAACATTGCAAAGTAGGAATATTCCAGAACACTTAATTGTGCTCATAAGGAATCTGTACCTGGACCAAGAGGCAGTTGTTTGAACAGAACATAGGAATGGTTTAAAATTAAGAAAGGTATGTGACAAGGTTTATTCTTTCACCATACTTATTCAACCTGTATGCTGAGCAAAGACTCTGAGAAGCTGGGTTATATGAAGAAAAACGTGGCATCAGGATTGGAGGAAGACTCATTAACAACCTACGATATGCAGATATAACCTTGCTTACTGAAAGTGAACAGGACTTAAAACATTTACTGATGAAGATCAAAGAGCTCAGCCTTCGGTATGGATCACATCTCAATGTAAAGAAAACAACAATCCTCACCACTGGACCAATAAACAACATTCTTATCAATGGAGAAAAGATTGAAGTTGTCAAGGAGTTCAACTATCAACACTCACAGAAGTA
>NW_006408547.1:6423856-6435006 GCF_000296735.1 Chrysochloris asiatica | reverse complement strand
TGTTAGGAGAGACCAGTCGCTGGAGAAGGATATCATGTTTGGTAAGGTGGAGGGTCAGAGAAAAAGAGGAAGACCCCCAATGAGATGGATTGGCTAAGTGGCAGCATCAATGGACTCAAGCGTGGCAACAGTAGTGAGGTTGGCCCAGGATTGGGCAGTGTTACGTTTGCTGTGCATAAGGTCGCTATGAGTCGGTACCAACTTGATGGCACCTAACAAAAACAACATATATATAAATATGCTGTATCTCGTCCTAGAGAAAGAAAGATAATATTCAATTTACCTGTATAGAAACTATTAGTGCCACCATTTGCATACTGTTGTGATGCTGTCCCTAGTTAGGGGTCCTTCCAGAGTAAGGTGGAATAGGGAGAAAAATGTGACTATGTACTTCCCAAAATCAGCCAGTGGAAACCCTATGGGTTACAATTGATCCCATTGTCATAGGGTCGCAATGCTTCAGGGGCTAACTCAATGACAGTTAACAGCAGACTCTTCTCAGCCTCTTTAGAGTTTAGAGGATGTTAACTCTATCTCTATATCTCTATTGTTCTTGTAAAGGGGGTTTCAGAAAGTTCATGGAAGAATTTCATTATCTGGTCATTCCATTTATTTACAAACATTTGGAAGATTCGCTATAATTTTTTACCTGAGCATGTGCTGCAAATGTTGTCTATAAAGGCTGAATGAAAGCAGTAATGCCTAATCACTTATTCATTGTCAATATTAAGCAAAACAGAGCTGCGTCTTGATACGTATAGAACCTTTAAGCAACATGAATAATGGATAGTATTTTTTTAAATCTATGAATCATCTTTGTCTAAAAATAAAATTAAAATAAAACATTAAACACATGTATCTTACAGGAAGAAGAACAATTATCCACAGCTAACCTGATGAAATTATAATGGAGGGTTGAGACTGGGGAAAGATTTGGGTAGATTTTCCAGTCTAGTCTGCAAAGCCACAGCAAACAAAGTCAAAAAGTCAAGCACTTGAGTAAACAGTTCAACAAGAAATTACTTAACTGAATGTTATCAGAGGCTATGGTCAAATACATCTGCCACAGAGTTAGTTGGTGGACAGAGTGATTTAGCAGTGCATACAGATCAATGGCATTGTAGATGTGGGTGCCCAGTGAGAAGCTGGCAACCAAGAGGAGAATGCCAATCACCAAGTGTCACTTCTTCATTTACATCACATTGAGATTCAGGCAGTAGTTCAGAACCTGAAAAGTGAATTTATTGTTGCAAGAAAGTCAATATTTTACAATAACTCTAGGCAGTGATTTAAAGGCCATTCTGTGCACACCATTGACTTCTTCATACACATGTATATTGCTATTCATTGCCACCCGGACCAGGAGCAGAGTAATTCCAGGAGGCTACTTCATTTGAAACACTTGATCTTTACAAAGCAAACACACGGTCTATGTCTCATCAGGAAAGCCGAATTATTAGAAAGTTCTCTGACTTTCTAGAGAAGTTATTTACTTCAATGGTTCCATTCTTAAAGAATTGTATATTTTTATAACTTTATGCTGAAGATTAAGCATTAGCAAAAATATTTCCAATTCCCATTTAAAAAAATCCAGTGTTCATTTTAGTTTACTTCTTCATGTTTTTAAATAGTCTTTTTTTTTTTTAATTAAATGTTTTTATTTGGGATTGAGTGAAAGTTTACAGGGCACATCATCAGCTTCACATTCAACCATTCATATAGCTTGTTTCATTACACTGATTATTATCCCCTCCATATATCATCAGTTAACAGTATTTCTCTCTATCCTCTTTAGCTTTTTTTTTTTTTTTTGGATGTGGGGAATAGTCTTTGTTTTTAAGAGAAGTTTTGGTTTACAGAAAACCCCGCACTGAAAGTCCTTTGAATTCCCATATGCACCTTTCTTTCTGCACACTGTTTCCCGATTATTAACATCCTGTATTGGTATGGTACATTTACTGTGAATTAGAAACCAACACTTAGGGCATTGTTGCTGTTGTTAAGTGCCATAGAATCAATTCTGACACATAGTAACCCTGTATAGGGTTTCTGAGGAACAGTTGGTAGGTTTGAACTGCTGTCCAGTATATATGGCTCACTTTTTGTGTTATGTTCTTCTATGGGTTTTAATATGTTTGTTAAACCTGTTTAACAATGTCATGCGTCTACCATTAGAGTGTCATATAAGATAATTTTGGTGTCCTAAAATGCACCTGTACTCCACCTATTCATCTTTCCCCCTCACTATGAGGCCCAGCTGTCCTTTTCCTCTCTGGTTTGCTCATTTTATTAAAAGAGATACTATTTTTATTGAAATCTGTCACAAAGGTACACAGTCATGACCAAGAGTCAGATTGGATATAAAGGATGGAGAGTGAATCACAAAATAGTTTCTGAGGTGGACAAAGTACTGGACTAATTAATTACTAAGAGAGTTTCCACCTAGCAAGGCGGTATGTTACTTCTTGCATTTGCTCACAATATCCCACCAACAGTGTATACAAGACTCAAGAATGCTGTGTGTATTGTGTGTTATGCTTTAGCAACATTAAGGCCTGTGTTCAAAGCAAGAACTCTATGGTCTGCCCTGGGAATTTAGAAATTTACTTTTATTATCCATTAAGTTGTGACCCCCCTCCCATTCCCATCTTATTTTCTGAGGAGACTTGGTTACATGTATCAGCAATAAGAACCTGCCAACACAGGTAACAGAAGGCGAAAATGATTTTTTAAAGTAATAGATTATGTTTGAAACTAAGGTCTATTTATTGTTGTTACATGCAGTTGAGCTCGTTTTAACTCATGTTGTTGTTGTTATGTGCCATCGAGTCGGTTCCGACCCATAGCGACCCTGTATAGGGTTTCCGAGGGTGTAAATCTTTACGGGAGTAGAAAGCCTCATCTTTCTCCCGCGGAGCAGCTGGTAGTTTCGAACCGCTGACCTTAAGGTTCACAGCCCGATTCGTAACCACTACGCTACCAGAGACCCTATATAAGGTTTCCAAGGCTGTAAATCTTTGCAGGAGCAGAAAGCCTCATGTGTCTTCTGGTGAGCAGCTGGTAGATTTGAAATTCTGAACGTGTGGACTCTTTTCCAGTTTCTTCTGTCACTACCAAGCACATGTAGTTGCCACGTTGCTTGCTTACCTCTCTATGACATAGTGTGAGAGAAACATGTGACAGTCCACGTCTGTAAAGGTTGTTGTTGTTGTTAAGTGCTATGGTCGATTCCCACCCATAGCTACCCTGTATAGGGTTTCCAAGGAGCAGCTGGTGAGCTTGAAGCAGGACCTCGAAGTTCAAACAACTTTGCAGTCTGATGCATTAGCCCACAGCCTTGGAAACCCTGTCCTGTTTGACTTTGTCCTTTATGGTCACTAAGAGTCTGAATCGACTTGACAGCAAAGGTTGTTTTTTGTTTGGTTGGTTTGTCTTAACTTAGTGCTACTGGTGTGGTGCTGTGGGTTAATGCACTGGACGGTAAAGTCAGTTTTAATCACAAGATCTGTGGTTCAAGCTCACTAGCCGCTTCTCAGAAACTCTAAACAAGATTGCTATGGTTTGGAACTAACTCAACAGTACTTAACAACTGAGCGGAAACACCACAAGTTGATGGCTTTAGTAGCTATTTATTTTCTCACTCTTGTTAAATGTCATCCAATCAGTGTGACTCATGGAAACCTTGCATATAGGATTTCCAAGGAGTGACTGGTTGATATGAACTACAGAACTTGAATTTAGTTTTCCAGTGCTTATCCTACAGCCCCACACCAGGACCCTCCAATATTATAACTCAAGGCTTGTTGTTGTTGTTGTTAAGTGATCTGAAGTCAGTTCTGACACATAGCGACCCTGCATAGGGTTTTCAAGGTGAGTTAGAACCACCATCCTCGTAGTTCAAACTGACTGTGCAGTCCAGTGCTTATTCAACAGTGCCACACCAGGACTCAATAACTCAAATCTAGATCTGACCGTCAGTGGAGCTCTGGTAGCATAGTGGTTACGGATTAGGGTTCTAACCTCAAGGTCAGCAGTTCGAAACTACCAGATGCTCCACGGGAGAAAGATCAGGCTTTCTGCTCCTGTAAAGATATACAAAACTGCCATGGGTTGCCAAAAGAACCAACAGATCTGTGTTGGAAAAAGTGCAGCCAGAGTGCTCCTTGGAGGCCAGGATGGCCAAACTTCGTCTCTCATACTTCAGACATATTGTCAGGTGAGGGATATCCTGTTTGGTAAGGTGGAGGGTCAGAGAAAAAGAGGAAGACCCCCAGCGAGATGTACTGGCACAGTGGCCACATCAATGGGCTCAAGCATGGCAACAATTGTGAGGTTGGCCCAGGACCAGGTAGTGTTTTGTTCTGTTGTGCATAGGGTCACTACCAATTTGATGGAACCTAACAACAACAACAACAAAGATTTACAGACTTGGAAACCCTGTACAGAGTCTCTATGAGTCAGACTTGACTCCATGGCACATTACCACCACCACCACCAGATCTGACAGTCAGGGTGCTGGGTCAGGGGAAAGCTTTCTCTGTCCTCGCTGCGGGAAAATACTTGTTTTTTTCAGCTCTTGTTCCTTGATTCCTTGGAAATCTCCATGTGGAGATATCTGTCTTCTCCTGTCTCTGCTTTCTTCCTTCTGTACCTAATCTGCTCTTTTATACCTAAAGAAGTGCTTGGTTTGATGCACACAAAATGATATGGCTTCATTAGTATAACAAAGAACACTCTATTCCCAAATGGGATTGTGTTTATAGGTTAGGATTTACAACACACACTTTTGGGGGAAACAATTTCATCCAAAACACCTTCTAAAGAAAAAGATGTTGAAGTCAGACACTCTGTACATGCAAATGTAACCTTGTTTGGGTAAACAGTGTCTTTGGAGATGTTAGCAGCTAATTTATACCAGCGTAGGAGTTCAAGCTCACCAACTGCTCCTCGGAAACCCTATACAGGGTTGCTATGGGTCAGAACCAACTCGATGGCACATAACAACAACAACAACAGGGCAGATCCTAATCTTAATCCCTTTGGAGTGACCTTTTATAAAAAGGGAGGACAGGCAGGGAGAGTCAGACACAAGGAAAGATGCCATGTGAAGCTGTAAGTCAAAGACAGTCTTGAAATGCCTGGGGCTTCCAGAACTTCTGGGAATCTGCCCAGATGATAAATTTGTTTGAAAGATACACTATCACATGGTTCAAACCTTTCTTTGTTCTAGTCCAGCAACACAGAAAAAAGTGATTTGGCCAAATCTTCTTGACAATAAAACATATTGCTTTGTTCTAGTCACTTGTGAAATCCTTACATTTACTACTCAGAAAATTAGCTTAGAGATTATTTTGTCTGTATTCAGTTAACTACAAAGGTACAGAAAGCAGACTCTTATAAGCAATTTCCTGAAACTTGACTTTGGAAAAATACAAATTGTTCCCAATTCACTTATCTCTATAAATATATTTTTTTAATATCAAGAAAAAGCTTTTAAGTGATATGACAGTGGCAAGCATCAATTGCCCATAATTTTATTTAGCTATTTAAAAGGGTGTCATTTTATTTGCATTTTAATAGTGTATTTATTTACAACATTACATTTTCCATGAATAACATGGAGTCTATTTAAAAATATGATCTGTTTGAGGTGGTTAAATTTGAAAGATGGTTTTATTGGAAGGTAGAGAACAGAATATTTATAAAGGTTTGTATCTTGGCACCATCAAATAAGTCTTCTTACATTTAAAAGCTCTCCACCTTGTGTCTGTTGTATGGCTATCTACCTACAATTAAGTAGATCACAAATGAGGCCAAAGGAGCTCTGGTAGAGCAGTGACTAAGCATTCGGCAGCTAACCAAAAGGTGAACTGTTTGTACCTATAAAGTAATGATGGGTTAGTCTGTTTCCTTAAAGGTTAAAACCTGGGGAATCCTGGGACATTTCTCCTTTGTCCTATAGATTCAGTGTGAGTCAAAAGCATCCCAATGGCAAAGGGCTTGTTTTTTAGTTTTGGGTGTTTTTTTTTGGTACTTGAGGCCAACCTAGATTAAAGCAGTAATATCTGAATGTACTGTAGCATGAATAGCAAAATTTGCATAGAAAATTAGTTTTCAGGATTATTTTGTGTGTGGTTGCTGTGAGCTTCTTTTGGATAAAATTGCTGGAGCTTCTGGACATATAAATGTCAGTAATAATATGTGTTAAACAAAAGGAATAATGGCTGGGAACCTTGGAAACTAAGGAAGTAGATATGTGATGTTCTGAGAGCAAATGGTACCCAGAGCTTTTAAGGCAATCAAAGGACATAAAGCACAGGGACAGATTAGATAGACCCATACACATTTTCATCCATCATCCCTTTGAGGAATGGAACAAATGAAAACAAATGGGAAAATCTGTAATCACAGTGGCAAATGTTGAAACTGTTCTGCTGTAATAATCTCAAATACTGAGTCTGTGCGCATATCAATACGCATGCTGCTTTATGTCAAAATGCTAAATGGTTTCCATTTATAATACTTGCAGTCTAAGAGTAAATGAATCTTTATGAAAAACCTCAAAACAAGAAGCTAACTTTAGAAGCTACAATTTGTATGTTTTGTTGTTGTTAGCTTTCATTTAGTCAGTTCTGAGTCAAAGAAACCCTATAGATAACAAAAGGAAACACTGTCTGATCCTGTACCTTCATCATACCCAATGCTATGTTTGAGTTCTTTGTTAGAGCCACAGTGTCGATCCCTCTCATTGAAGGTTTCCCTCTTTTCCACTAAACCTCTATTTAGCAAGAATGATGTTCTTTTGGTACCTTCCTTTTCTAATGTGGCACAATTCAAATGGAAAAAACCGCTGCAAACATCCATTAATAATCAGTATATGGAATGCATAAAGTATGAATCTTGGAAAAATTGGTAAATAAAAAAAAATGATGGAATACATAAAGATTGATATCCTAGGCATTGCTATTGTTTTCTGTTGTTGATGTTGTTGAGTACCACCCAGTTGGTTCTGAGGAGCAACTGGTGAGTTTGAACCACCAACCTTGCAGTTCAAACTGACCTTGAGGCCTAGAACTTATCTTACAGCACCACACCAGGACTCCATCCTAGGCATTGCTGATCTAAAATTGACTGGTAATGGCCAACTTGAATCAGGCAATTATATAATCTACTATGCCAGGTTATTAAAAAGACAGGAAAGAAAGAAAAAGTCAACGTGAATGTCAAAAGAGTCTCTAAAACTTCCTCTTGAGCATACATACAGAAGCTGAAGCCACAGGAAAAAATTACGAATTAAAAGAACTGAACAGAAAATTCCAAAGGACAGCCCTCAAAGACAAAGTCAAATATTATAATGAAATGCCAAAGACCTGGAGCTAGAAAACCAAGACGGAAAAACATGCTCAGTGTTTTTCAAGCTGAAAGAGCTGAAGAAGAAAACCAAGCAATACTGAAGAATTCTATGGACAAAATAGTGAAGGATGCAGAAAACATCAAAAGAAGATGGAAAAAATACACAGAATCACTATACCAAAAGGAATTGATCAATGTTCAGTCATTTCAATAGGCATCACATGATCAAGAACCCATGTTATTAAAGGAAGAAGTCCAAGCAACACTGTAGACATTGACAAAAACAACAAGGCTCCAAGAATTGATGGAATTCGATGGCTCTGTTTCAACAAACTGATGCAACACTGGAGGCACTCTTTGGTCTAGGTCATGAAATTTGGCATATAGATGCCTGGCCAAGCAACTGGAAAGAGATGTGACCCAATTGAATGGGGAAATCATTGAACAATATCATTAATAACACCTGCAACTAATATAATTTTTAAAAAACTGCAGCAGTACATTGATAGGCAGCAGACAAAAAATCAAGCAAGACTCAGAAGAGGACATGGTGTGAGGGATTTCTGACATCATTACTGACCCCACGTGGAGCTTGACTGATTCACACATGTATATACTTTTTTAGTTCTTTTTTTACTGTATACCTAAAATTTGTGCATTTCATTCCATATTAATAGTTACTATGTGTGAGGATTAGTAAGTAAACTGTGTATGTAAAGATACTTAGAATGTAATTGCAAAATTATTAAAGCCAGGACCAAAATTATTTTCACAAGATTAAAAAAATAATAATTTTTTTCAGTAAATTATTTACTTACTGAATATATAAATAATACTTA
The DNA here is from genome assembly GCF_000296735.1 of Chrysochloris asiatica. NCBI lineage: Eukaryota > Metazoa > Chordata > Mammalia > Afrosoricida > Chrysochloridae > Chrysochloris > Chrysochloris asiatica. The sequence continues at coordinate 6,426,814 of NW_006408547.1, read as the reverse complement.
CTGAACATCTACTTAGTAGCAGAATCCATTATGGACATATCAGTGAATAAGTTAGAAAACGATCTTTGCTTATATTTTATCAAGAGTTAAAAAATAGCATTAATAAAAAAAAAACTTCTGTAGTATACTTGTTGTTAAGTGTTATCGATTAGGTTCAAATTCAAAGTGACCCTCTATAGGGTTTCTAAGGATAGGCTAGTGGGTTTGGTCTAATGTGACCTTGTGGTTCGCAATCCTGTGCTTATCCAATAGCATCACACCAAGACTGCTTACAGTATGCTGTTGTTACAGATGGTTTGTGCTGTCAAGTCGATTCAGACTCTTTTGTTGTTATTAAGTGCCTTTGAGTCTGTGACACATGATGTGAGATTTAAAGGAGGTGAGGCTGTTATTGTGTGAAAATCTGGATGAAGGGCATTCCTGGAGGAAATAATAGGGAGTACAGAGACATCAAAGGAGCTCTGGTAGCATAGTGGTTACTAATCGGGGTGAGAACCGCATGGTCAGAAGTTCGAAACTACCAGCTGTTCTGCGGTAGCAAGATGAGGCTTTCTGCTCCCATAAAGATTTACAGCCTTGGAAACCCTGTACAGGGTCACTGTGAGTTGGAATCAACTCCACGGCATATAACCACCACCACCACATAGAGACATCATGTGGAAATGTGCATTTCCTATATGAGGAAAAGCCAGAAGGTCAGCATGAGGGGAATGAAGTTAGCTACCTGGATACCTTATAAGGAAGGAAGTCAGAACTGTCATTGTGAGTACCTGGGATTTGTGGTTGAAGGAGAGGTGAGTTAGTGAATGTTTTTGAAAGAATTATTCTGTCAATTTTATGATGAACCAACTGTTGGGGAGCCAGGTTAGAAGCAGAGACCTGTTGTTAGCAGGATCTGGTAAGAAATGATCATATTTTGGATATGTTTTGAAAGATAGAACTTAGAAGATTTGCTGAGCACTTGGAGATGCAGTGTATTAGAAAGAAAGATGTCAAGTTGATTGAAGTTTTCTTGATTATTGAAGGATATCGGGGAGATGAAGTCCTGATCCACACAACAAAAATGAACCTTGAAAATGTTATACTTAGTGAATTAAGGCAATTACAAAAGGACAAAGATTGTCTGGCCTCCCTTCTATGAAATAACAAGTGTAGGTAAATGTATAAAATCCAAAGTTACTAGAGACAGGAGGGAGGGAAAAGAGGAACTATTGTTTGGGGAGCAATGAGGTTTTGTTTATGATGATGAAAAGTTTGGCAATGATTATAGGTAGAGTCCTAGTGTAACACTGGACGGCTCACCACAAAGTTGGAGGTGCAAACCCACCAGTTGCTCCTCAGAAACCCTGTACAAGCTCACAATGATTCTAAACTGACTGGATGGCACTTAACAACAGCAACCACAGGTGTTATTTGCACAGCATAATTAATATAATTAATTTTAACAAACTGTACAACTGAAGATTGCGTTGGCAATTGTTGTGCTATATATATATTTACAACAATATAAATGAAGGTTGTTTTAAAAAAAAAAAAAGTGAAAACACAAAAGAAAGTGTGATAGTTCAAGTTGATATGTCAACTTGGCATGGCCTAGGTTCTCATTGGTTTGGCAGTGAAGAGATTGAACATAACGTAATTCCCCCCAGGATGTGATCTGATGATGTAAATCCTGACCTTTAGGATGCTAACCAGGCCGGATGCAAGCTATAGAATTAGGGTATATTTGGAATCATGTCTTTTGAGATAGTAAAAGGATTAAATGGGCAAGCAGAGCTCAGGTCCTTACTATCACCAAGGAAGAAGAGCCAAGAGTAGAGTGTGTCCTTTGAGCTGGGGGTCACTTTGCTGTGAAGCTCCTCCATCCAGAAAAGACTGATGTTAACACACACTGAGATTTCCAAGGACTGCTGAGTCTACGGATCCTGTAAGGAGACAAGGACCTTTCATCAGAGCTAGTGCTCTGAATGAAAGCCTTCTAGCCTCCTCAACTTCGAGAGAATACATTTCTGTTTGTTAAAGCCATCCCCTTGTGATATTTCTGTTATGGTGGTGGTGGTTATATGCTATGGAGTCAATTCCGACTCACAGCGACCCTGTACAGGGTTTCTGAGGCTGTAAATCTTTACAGGAGCAGAACACCTCATCTTTCTTCCACGGAACAGCTGGTAGTTTTGAACTGCTAGCTTTGCGGTTCTCAGCCCGATTCGTAACCACTACCAGAGCTCCTTATTTCTATCCGCTCCTTATTTCTATTATAGCAGCACTTGATAACTAAGACAGAAAGCAAAGTTTGACTCAGAGGTGCTTAGAATGGAAGTTGTCTGGCTTGTTCCTTCAATAAAAGAACCTCACCTGTAAGACGTAAGACGTTTGGTCCATTCAGATACCACAAACCATCCCATGGTGTATTGCTTCAATTACAATGAAACTCTTCTGTTGTTACTTGGTGCTATAGAATGATGGTGATCTGACTCATGATGACCCAATGCACAAGAGAACAAAATGCGGCCCAGTACTGCATCAGCCCCATGAGCACTTGAGAAGTAGTTGGCTGGCTTTTCCTGGCTGAGTGTTTGAAGGAAATTCCAGGCCTTTCCTCCTACTTTGTCTAGTCTGGAAGCTCCTCTGAAACCTGACCAGCATGATATCAATAAACAAGCCTCTGATATGAGATGAGTGGTAGATGCACACGAAGTGCTGGCCAGGAGCCTGCACCCACTTCTGCAGGGAAGGGAATTCGATCACAGAACCCCCAATGTTGTTGTTGTTGTTAAGTGCCAGCAAGTCAGTTCCCATTTATAGAGACCCTGTATAAGGCTCCCAAGGAGGGGCTGGTGAGTTTCAACCACTGATTGTGTGGTTCAAACCAAACTTGTGGTCCAGTTCTTTATCCCACAGCACCACACCAGGCCTACTAGAACCACCAATAGCTTATTATTATTAGTTAGGACCACC
>NW_006408547.1:6419032-6423681 GCF_000296735.1 Chrysochloris asiatica | reverse complement strand
ATAGTTTATTATTATTAGTTAGGACCACCGATAGTTTATTATTATTAGTTAGGACCACCAATAGCTTATTATTATTATTGAGGTTTATTTGGTAAATGAACAAAATTATGTCTTTCTATAATTTTCTTTTTCTGTATTTAGTTTTGTTTATAGACGAGTAAGTATAATCTTATATTTAGACAAACATGGGATTATTTTAGAAGGTATGCTCATCCTGCCTTTTCTTTAGGAAATTTTCACTTCCAGTTTTCCTGAGATGGTTCTCATTTATTCTTGTTTCTAAATTCTCTACCATCCCTGAATTTTCAACAGCCTCTTCCAACGAGGGTGTAAAACCAGAGCCTGGATTCCATAATGGAGAACATAGGGGCGCTTTCCCTTTGATCTGTGTGCTCTACTCTTAATAATATGCATTAAAACTCTATTAGTATTTTGGTATTCCTGACACACTGTCAATGCATAGTTCAAAAAGAGTCCAAAAATCTCTTACATCCTTCATTTTTTTCATTTAAAATATGTGCTCATTTAAAATCAGGTCATTTGCCATCATACTGTATTGAATGTTGCAAATGACTTCATTTAAGTGCAAAATTTTATATTTGATATTACTCACTTTCAATTTTAAATATTATGATTTGATGTTATAGTTCATTTTCACGTCTATGCCTTTATACTGTATTCAAAGTATTAACTTGCTGTTGTTGTTGTTAAGTGTCATGGAGTCAGTTCTGACTTGTAGTATATGGTTTTTGAGGAGTGGCTGGTGAGTTTGAAGTGGCAACCTTGCCCTTCAAATGACCTTGTGGTCTAGTGCTTATCCTACAGTGCCATGCCACTAACTAAATTTTCATTACTTTTTATGATACCACTATGTTGGGATGGCAACCATGTCAAAGTTAAAAAAATAAAAAGTCAATTCAATGGGCAAAAAAAAAAAAAGGCAGTAATCCATGTGTTTATAAATACATAATGAATGAGATCATCCACAACTGTGACCTGATCACAGGAAATGACTACCCAGTGGCAGTGCTCAGCTGCTGTTCTGCTTGTGGCCACATGACTTTGTAAGTGAGGATAAGTTTATATCTTGTCAAGCACTCTTATTTTCCATTGCAACTGATGATGTCCTAAGACATTCCAAGCAGCCCACTTCCCCGGGACCAATGGTATTTATGGGGACAAGTGTTTATTCCTTGCCTTTTCCATTAGTTTTCCATCAGGTTAAAAAAAAAGAATGATGAAACATGCCAGGTTCTTTTTAAATTATTTAGTGAAACAGATTAATTACGTTTTTCATTAAATAAAATTCCAGAGTTTCTGGAACATCTTGTTTATTAGAAAATTTGTTTTATGTGGAAGCATTTGGGCATGAAAACTTTTGTTGTTGTTTTTCAAATGATGCCACTAATATATTAATTTTAGACAGTTGGTAAAACCAATAAAGGTATCTGGACCTACAATTATTTCTTCTATAAAACTGTAGCAAAAATATTTGAAAATCATAAGATGCCATCAACTGCATGAAAGAGAAAATTGTACCTGTCTGAAAAAAGTTCTGACACAATCACTAATGGTTGTGTTAATGAAACCATATAAACTCCAGTGTTCTAACTTTCCATCCATCTTTTTCCAGTAGTTCTCATCTGTTTTGTTAATTGATAAATCATCTTCACACATTACTTCTTTTCAACATTTCCTTCATTCTCTCAGTGAGCTCTAAGCAGACATAACAGAGCCCATGAGAGTGTTGGATGTTGTAAGCAGACGGAATTCTCAGTCTCCTCTGTTCTCAATTGAAGGCAAGAATGGTGTTAGCTCCAGCAAAAAATCGTTATGTAATGTGAACCAGGCATATATTTCAGGTACATGAGCCCTTTCTTTAGATCAAGATGCCATTAGGCAAATGCCATGTATTAGCACATGTTGTTGTTAAGTGCTGTCAAGTCATTTCTGACTCCCACTGACCCTGTGGCTGGTGGGTTTGAACCATCAACTTCTCAGTTAGCAGTCCAATACTTAACCTACAATGCCCCACCAGGACTCTGTGTTAACACATTGTTGTTGTTAAGTGCCGTGGAGTGGGTTCTGACTCATAGTGATCCTGTATAGCGTTTCTGAGGAGTGGCTGGTGAGCATGAACCACCAACCTTATTGTTCAAACCATCCATGCAGTCCAGAGCATTAGCATTAACCCTCAGTGCCACACTGGAACTCCGTATTAGCATAAGTTGTTATGTTGTTAAGTGTCATCATCATCAAGTTGGTTCCAACCCATAGTGACCCTGTATAGAGTTTCTGAGGAGCAGCTGTGAGTTCAAACTGCTGACTTTGAAGTCGTATTAGCATATATGGGGATCAAAAATGGGCTCCATAAAGTTATACTACATACACAGGTTTACTTTCCTAAACTAGGAGTCAGCAGCTTGAAGGCTTCCGAAGTAGGAACCCTAAGAACGTTTGACCTCAGGAACATCTCTGTCCCTAAAAACTGTAGGAAGCATCACAACTACAGAGTCTGTCAATGGGAGGTTCAATACTGATAATAACCATGAGGACAAATACTCTGTCTAGCCTCAGAGTCAAAGACGGTAAGTTTGCTTGATCCACTTTGCTATCTGTATTCTAAATGTGACTTTACTAATAAGGACACTGAAGTGGTGGGGTAGTAGGAAAATAAAATATGACTCATCAAATACACTCCTCAAATACAAAAACCATTAGATGCTCTGTGACTTGTCATGCAGTAATGGAAAGATTGGAGTGGAAACATGGTCCGTCTGCTTTATAGCCAGCCCATCCTGTCACAAACGGTGTTTAAATCAGTGAACCAAGTTTAGAATCAAAGGGTAGGAAGGGACACTGAACACTTGTCAAATAAAATGGAAAGGAATCACCATGGTTACTGCTGGCTTTTGTGTGAAATAGAGCAGAGTAACCCCTTTGGCGATGATGCAGCTCGATAAATGTTCGGTAAAGCCTGAGAACCTGAAATTTTAGTAGGAGCACAAGTTATTTGGAGAAAAAAGGATATAATAATTCATAAATTCTCCTCTAGCCAAGCATGTTTCCTTTAAATGACTGCCTACAATGAGAAAAAATAGGCAACAGTGAAAAAGGTTTATAAACACTGAGCTCTTGGAGGTCAAAGGGCAGAAGGTCACATATGATCGCTGTGGTGACAAAGGGCTTCACTGGAGAGTGGAGGAGCATGGCATTGCTTTTGAGAACTAACACTGGGATAAAGTTAGCTCATGTAAAAAGGACATGACCAGAGGTGCAGAGGTAGAAATACCCACAGCATACAATTCGATAAAGAATGAAAGTGTATCAGAGTATAGAGAAGACTAATCAGTATAGGAGGTCATGGAGAAAGGGAATTTCAGGCTAAGCCACTACTTTATTCTTTACTTTATTGGCAATAGAGAATTTTTGGAAATTTTCAGAAGAGAAGTGACACAAACTTAATTGAGCCTGGAAATGATTTATCTTGGGTCAGGAAGAGAGGCAACTCAGAATCACGTTGCAATCTTCCAGAGGAAATGTAATGAAAATCACACACAGAGGAGTGGCAGAAGGAAGTGAGCCAAGGAGTAGATACAGCAAATGTCAGGCATAGAGCTTTAGGAATGACTAAACAGGGCATAAGGGAACCAGAAGAATTTGAAGGTGACGTGGAGATTTATTTTATTAATTAGCGATTAAAACAGATGGAGTCCTGGTGTGGCGCTTTAGGATAATGCGCTGCAAGGTAGGTTTGAACCTCAAGGTCGATGGTTCAAACCCACCAACGGCTCCTTGGAAATCCTATACAGGGTCGCTATGGGTCGGAACCCACTCAGGGCACTTAACAAAAACAAATCAAAACAATAAAATGGAAATTTTAAAGTCAGTCTGAAATAAATAAAACTGATTATATGGCAATTCCCAGCTATAATCTGAAGCCCTGGTAGGGTCATGGGTTTCATGTTTGGCTATTAACTACATTGTCAGTGGTTCGAATCCACCAGCCATTCCATGGGAGAACGATGAGGTTTTCTGCTCCCAGAGAGATCTACAGCTTCATAAACTCTATGGTGGTGTTGGCGGTGGTGTGCTGTGGATTCAGTTCCGACTAATAGCAACCATGCATTGGGTTTCTGAGACTATAAATCCTTTCAAGAGCAGAAAGCATATCTTTCTCCCACGAGATGACTGGTAGTTTCAAGCTGCTGGCCTTCAGGTTAACAGACAGACTCGTAATCACTATGTTACCAGAGCTCCTTTGGAAACTCTATATAGGGTCACAATGAATTGGAACCTACTCAACCATACACAACACCACCAATTTTAATGCAGAAGGAATCTTTGTTAGAGGCTAAGAATTTAGGCTTTGGAAAAAGACTCTGTGTTCAAATCAAGGCAATAAAATCCTTGGTGAATTAGTTGACTCTTCAAATTGGGGAAAATAATAGTAACTACTTCATTTGTTTATCGTTCTTAAATGCATTAATGGATACTAAGCGGTCTGAGCAAATAATACGAGGAGCTGGGTTCTATGAAGGAAAACGTGGCGGCAGGATTGGAGGAAGACTTATTAACAACCTGAGATATGCAGATGATACAACCTTGCTTGCTGAAAGTGAAGAGGACTTAAAATATTTACTGATGAA
>NW_006408547.1:6382619-6418047 GCF_000296735.1 Chrysochloris asiatica | reverse complement strand
GGGCTACTAACTCCAAGGTCAGCAGTTCAAAACTACCACCTGTTCCGTGGGAGAAAGATGAGACTTTGTGCTCCTGTAAAGATTTACAGCCTCGGAAACCGTATGCGGGGTCACTGTTAGTCGGAACCAACTCCACGGTACATAACCATCACCGCCAAGTGTTTGAATACCTAGCTCATAATAAACTTTCAGTACATGCCAGTCATTATTATTTATTATTTAATTAGCTGACATTTAGCCATCTTTTCCTTTAACACATTCTAGCTTGTTGTTGTTAAGTGCCATAGAGTTGGTTCTGACTCACAGGAAGCCTGTATAGGGTTTCTGAGGCTGCAAATCTTTACAGGACTAGAAAGCCACATCTTTCTGCCTAGGAACAGTTGGTGAGCTCCAAACCTAACTCCCCCACCCCCCACAACTTTGTGGTTTGCAGTTCAGTGCTTATCCTACACTATGTATATATCTGTAAAAATGGGGAATGTTTGCTCATATAGCCTTGTGTATAAATCATTTTACTCTGTATCCTTCCTAATGGTTGTATTTCTACTTTTAAATCAATTCTGTGTCTTTTCTCTTCTTCTCCTTACACCAAACTAATTTAATAGAATGCATTTTCCCAAAACTATCAATATAACCACTGAATGTGTATCGCTCAAAAAAATTGTCTCAAAGCTATTGTAAAGTACTCCATTCTTTAACCAGAATAAACAATGTCTTTATTGCAAAAGCAATTACCGTAAAAGTGATGTTTAGTAAAAATCTATTAAAATAGAAAGACTTTTTCAGAAAATGAGGAGTAAAAGTGGCATAGATCACATATATATATATATATATATATACATTAATTGCATTGGTGAGTAGGGAAAAAAATACCCATGTGTTATAGTCTCAAAAACTATGTTCTTATATCATGTATAATTTATTCTATGGCCACACTGGTTTTAGTGCATACACCAATGATGTTGTTAAATGTTGTCAAGTAGCGACGACCCTTTAAGGGTTTCTGAGACTGTATATCTTTGCAAGAGCAGAAAGTCTTACCAAGTACATAACTAATTAATCTCTTCTATTGTATTTTTCAGTAAATCTGTTCCTTTCATCAATCTTGGTCCCCACAAAGAAGTTCTATTACTAGAATCCATGCACATCAATCAAGCCAAGTAGGTGACCCATAATTATTAGGAGACTGAATTGTCCCGTGGATCAGTAATAGGCCCCTGACCTACTGAATCTAGCCTCGGTTAATAGTGGCTGAAAATCGCTACAGTCTGATATCAAATTGATAGCCAGTGAAAGGAAACCTAAGGTCTCTATTGTTGTTGTTGTTAAGTGCCGTCTAGTCGGTTACGACCCATAAGCGACCCTGTACAGGGTTTTCAAGGGTATAAATCTTTACGGGAGTAGAAAGCCTCATCTTTCTCCCACGGAGCGGCTGGTAGTTTTGAACCACTGACCTTAAGGTTCGCAGACCGATTCATAACCACTAGGCTACCAGAGGTCCTTAAGGTCTCTATGGAATTCCACAATAACAGGTGCCCACAACCTAGAATCATAAAAGCAATGACCAAGTTCAAAGGTCACTGATTACATTGGTGTGGAAATCTAGCTATGTTATCAGTGGAAGTCATCTCTCCAGTGTTTACTAGTATGCTGACCATGAAAGATACCATCCCTGTGTCACACATAGATTACAATGTCAGGAAAATTACTCACCAACAAAAAAATGTAGAAAACTAAATTGTACATATGTTGAAAAAATGTTTGTTTGCTTCTTAGGTAATGGCAGTTTCATTTAAAATACAACTTCTATAATAAGAATCAAGGAACTCTGATAACATAGTGTTTACCAGTCGAGCTGCTGATCTCAAATGCCAGCAGTTCAAAACTACCTGCTGTAATGTGGGAGAAAGGTGAGGCTTTCTGCTCAAGTAAGGATTTACCAGTCTCAGAAACCCTACATAAGGTCGCTATGAGTCAGAACCGACTCCACAGCACGCAACCACAACCATTATAAGAATCATTATTTTTACAGAATTTATATTATGTGAAAAATCAAAGTTTCTAATTTGTGTACACATACACAAATGCAGATCAATCTATCTAGATATATAACACAGTAATGAAGAAAAATAACTTGTACAGCATAGATTAAAATTACATGAACGTTGACGCTCTTATTTAATAAGTAAAGTAACTATTCCTATATTTTCTTTTTGATTTTATCAAAAAGTCTCTTTCACAAAGTAGTGTCTCAAATTTTCTCTTAATAAATCATTCATCAGTATTATTTTTATATTGTATTCCTGAGTAATAATTGTCTAGTATTTGTTATATATAAATGAATAATTTTAAGTATTCTTTGAGAAACAAACTCAACATATAAGGTGTTGATCAGTCACCATTAGATTAAACTCTAATAAGCAAACTAAGAAATAAGCTTATATCATTCATCTTTAAAAGTAGGTGCATTTATACATGTTTTTTAATTCCTAAAGCAACTCAATATTCAATATACTAGGACACATTCAAAATAGAAAAAGACAAAACAAAACATAAAATTGTTATTTTACAAGAGGATAAGATATGGACAAATTCAACATTCAAATATAAATCAGAAAATCACCCACTAACCAAAGAAATTGAGAAACTTCTACTGAGTTGTATTGAAAAGATCTAAATTTTACTTTCATAAGTAATTTTCAGTTCGCTTTGCTTTTCTGCACATTATTTATACAATAGATTTTGAACAACTTTATAACACTTTCTAATCATTCTTGGAATCATAAACCTGTAAGCCAGCAAATACTACACTTTACCAAAAATCCAAAAATATAAACTCCCCATTAAAAAAAGTATTCTTCATATCTTTTATGAAAACAAATGTTCCATCATCTACCTGAAAGTATTCAAGTCATTTGAAATGGCCACAACCAGTTTGAAAACCTTGTCTCATAGTAATAAATGAAAGTAAGACCCTTTAAAAATGACATGTTTGAAAATATAAGCACAGTAATATTTCTTACTCTACTCCATTTTGATTACTTCTCAAATCACATTAGAAATGGCCCATTTTATTTTTTGTACAATGCCTTAAATCATCTTTACTCCGCTACCAACAACAACAAAAAAAAAAACCTCTTTGCTTTCCATGCATTTAAACAAGATGATTTATTTATAGAAAGACCAGCACGCTAAGCCCACAGATGCTATCCTCCCTTCCCAGGCTTTGTAAGTGTTTTGCAAAAGGGCAGATGCCATTGACCTTTCAGATGACTAGAGTAGTTGATCTCTCAAAGAGGCCACTTCTCTAGTCCTGATTGAATTTGAGATTGCCTTTTTCAACTAAAGCAATATAAATGGAGAGTTGCTAATATCTTCAGTAACCTGACTTAGCTTAACATCTAAAATTTTTCAAAATCTTGATCCCTAATATTAGCATTTCCTCCCGTACTAGGGAGAATTTTTCCCCCACCCCACTGGAGATGAATCATTTGAAAATGAAAATAAATTCTTCATTTCTATTTTTGAAGTCCACAAGTTTAGAAGTAGCAACAAATGGTTAATGACTTCCATATTTGTTATTTTCATCATCCATGTTGATTTATTTGTTTTCTTTTTAATTTAAGCACACTGCCTCATTGCAAACAGACTAAGTGAATTATGGAAACATAAACAATATAATACAACAAATAGCACGAATCCAAAAGACAGATAAAATGACAGTCAAATAAGAAAATAAAGCAAGCAGAAATGACAAACTCAAATGCATGTAAATTACAAAAGGTTTAATGTACGTACTATGACATATATGTGTGTGTATCAAGGTAAACAAGTTCCTTCAGCTCTGAGCTCTGGGACACATGAATCCTTTGGCTCTTAGTAATGGGTCCAAGTTGGAACTGGATTGGATGTTATTCGTAAGTGCTGTCAAGTCAATTCTGACTCACAGTGGCCATGTTTAGGGTTTCTGAGGAGTGGCTAGTGAGTTTGAACTGCTGGCCTTGTGGTTTAAACAAACCTTTCAGTCCACTGCTTATCCTATAGTGCCACACAAGGATTCCTACTGGATAGGATAGAAGTGAATATTTGGTTGTTGCTTTTTTAAAACGTAAAATTGGGAGCATTCTCAATGATGTTACCACAATAAAGTCTTTAAGAACAGAAGTGTTTCTTTACAACTGTCTTGAAAGTAAGGAGAAGGTATTTTGCTGAAAGAAACTCACCAGGGAAATGTAACAGTTAAATTCAGTATACAATTTTTGATGCCCAGCTTGATGATAAGTTAAAATCTAGACTGTTGCTTCTTAATCTTTAGTGTGTTTAAGAATGGGTTGAAGTGTGAGTAAAGGCAGGTTGCTTGATTTCATTTGCAAAGATTCTGAGTAAGTAAGTGAGCAGAGTAATGGACCTGTCATGTTAAACAAGTACTACTCAGAATTCTGGAGTCCTGATGTAGCGCCATAGGGTAAGCAATCAACCTCAAGATCGGTTTGAACCACAAGGTTGGAAGTTCAAATTCACCAGTCATTTGAGTCAGAAGTGATTCAATGGCACTTATCAACAACAACTCAGGATACTGGTTCAGGTGTTTGAAGGACTGTCTTACAAGAAAACAGAGCAGAGAAATAATGGAAAGCATGTTTGCAAAGCTGCCACCAGAATATTATTTCTAACAATTGGTATTTTGGTAGAACTTGGATAGCAAAGCGTTTTCAACTACAGTCTGGGAAGTAGAGATTTTATAAATTTATGAGAGGTGGGTGATGTTTTTGCTAAGTGCTGTCGTGTCAAAATCTTCATGAAGTTCCTTTAATAAAGTAGCAATCAAAACCAATTGATATGGTGGCTCCACTTTTTTTTTTTTATGCACTGTATTTTATGCTCTGTTTATGAATGAAAAGTTCCTGGGTGGTACAAATAGGTACTTGATGACTAGTCACAAGTTTAACAGTTCAAGTCCACCCAGAGGTACCTTGGAAGACAGGCCTGGCAATATGCTTTCAAGAGTTTGCAGACTTATAAAACCCTCTGGAGCAGTTTTACTGTGAACATAAGAGGTCGCCATGAGTCAGATGGCTACTAACAGCAACAATAAATTTATGAAAGATGTTGGTAATTCAAGGATCTCTGGTGGTACAATGGGCTAAGCATTGGTCAGTAATACAAACTCACCAGGTGGTCAGCAGTTCAAACCCACCAGCTGCTCTGCAAGGCGTAAGGTGTGATTGTCTGCTGCAGTCAAGACTGACAGTCTCGGAAACCCCAAAGTAACACTTCTGCCCTGTCCTATAGCGTTGCTATGAGTCAGAATCAATTTGAGGGCAGCAGGTTTGGTTTGGGTATTGGTTGACAATTAATTCAACATGCTCAGCAAATGTTGTCTGTTCACCATAGCATGGCTATGGCTTTGAAATTTAGAGTCTATCCATGTGGGCAAATAAGAGGGGAGGGTTATGAAACATACTGCTGAGTTACATGGAAAGAAAATGAAGCTTTGTAATCAGAACCCGGCACTCCAGAGTCAGACTCACTGAATTCCAGTCTCCATTCTGTCACTTGCTTGCTATGTGGACAATTTAGATAATCTGTTTCTCAATCTCCCCATCACTAAAATAGGGATTATAAAAGTACCAATCTTATAAATTTGGTACGGGGTAAAAATTAGAATTTGAAATAATACCTAGAATGCAATAATCACTCAAAAAACTTCCTCTGTTAACTCTTAAAAGCTTCACATAAATATGAGTGGTGGCGGTGGTGGTGGCTGTGTGCTGTGCAGTCAGTTCTGACTCACAGCGAGCCTGCATAGGGTTCCTGAGGCTATAAATCTTTATGGAAGCAGAAAGTCTCATCTTTCTCTTGTGGAACAGCTGGTAGTTTTGAAATGCTGACCTTGCAGTAAACACTATGCTACATCATAATTAGGAAAAACTATATTGTTAATTCATATTCAGGAAATATACTGAAAAGTTTAGTAGGAACCTGATTTCCCCATTTAGAATAATAATTAAATACTATTATGGATCAATCACACACATTACTGACTAAGCAATATGGTTATGTTCCAAGAACTAGAACATTATATGAAAGTGGACATTATACAAAAATGGAGGATGACCACATCAGATCACAAAATGGAAAATGACATCATTACATAGGTAACAAATTAGATCATTACATAATCGTCAAATTGCATCATTCCATATCTGCCAAACCATTAAGAATCATGGTCCAGGCAAGTTAGCACATAACCTTAACCATCACAGTGAGCAGTACTCTCTACTTGCACCTGAGTGCCTGTTCCTACAAGACTTACATTGTTAATGTTTTCCAGCTCCTAGTCTTTGCACATTTAATTGTAGTACTTTATTTTGTCTTTTTGAACTACCCTTTGAAATTTTCTGTTCAATTCTACTTCATCATTTCTTCTGACATCCATTTGGGTCATTTCTTTTTTTTTTTTCCTATCTTTTTAATGGTTTTTTTTTTGTTTTCTTCATGTATGATGTCTTTGTCTCATCTTATACTCATCTGGTCTTTGATCATTAGTGTTCAATTAGTCAAATCTATTTTTCAGGTGGTCTCTAAATGCAGGTGAAATAAACTAAAGGTAAATTTTTTTTTTTTTCAAATTTAATCTGTGTCTTATTACTTGACCCATATTATACTGAAGGATCTTTTTAAATCAACATTAAAAACAAAAACAAAGTTAAAAAAATGTTTAAAGTTTGAGTATTTCTTTTCCCTTCCTTCTTATAAATCCTATGTTTACTTCAGCTGTTCAGTTGAGGGACAACAAAAGAATGGTTGCTACCAATAGTCTTTGTGTCCCAACTGCGGTTAATGCCCCGGACTGCAAAATCGGCTTGAATTGCAAGGTCAGAAGTTGAAGTTCACCAACTGCTCCTCAGAAACCCTAGAGAGAGTCACTATGGGTCAGAACTGACTCAATGGCACACAACAACAACAACAATATGTCTCTTAAAATACCTAAATTCTACTCTCCTTAAATAGAGTGTAAGTTCCTTGCCAACAAGGAGCGTGCTCTATTTCTAATATTTCTGTAATGCTTTATTTCTATTTTAATCTGAAGGACTAGCCAAGAATAAAAAGTACTTCAACATACGTTTGTGGCTTCACTTTTCTTTTCCCAGATACTTTTCTTTTTCTAAACTTTTTATTGTGAATTCAATGACAATTTACATGGGGGAACATCAGTTTTACACTCATTCTATCATATTCATTTCATTGCAATGATTAGAATCCCCTGCATGCTTCATTATTTAACAGTATTTGCTTCTATTCCCTCTGTTTTTTTAATGTGCACCAACACTCTCAGGAATATACAGTCTTTCAAACAGCCTAAGGTCACACCCTACAAGCCTGTCCCCCAGCCACCAGCACACATCCCCTCTCCCTCCATGAGTCTAGAGTCTGCATTTGCTCCTTCTCTCCATGTCATCATCTCTGCCTCCATCTCTGGCGTTGCCACTGCTCTGGGTAGGTACCACACTCTGTTCCCACTCTTCTCCCTTGATGGTCCCAGGGTCCTCCACTCCGGGACTGTAAGATCGAATATTCACCCCTTTTTGCTACAAAACTTCTACCTTTACAGTTGTGATGATCACAATTAGTCCTGATAACAATCACTCACCATTGAATCATGAGAGTCTTGTAAACATCTCCTTTCACCAGACCTGTCTAGATAGGTGAAAACCACTCAGTTGGGAACTCCTCCTCACACTCTAAATCTAAACTCCCTCTTGAAAACTTGTAAACCAGTCACTTTGTGCCTTTACAGGCCCCTCATTTTAGGTAGCCAATGTCTAAGTTACCCATCCCTATCAACCCTGTATACAGAGGGGAAGGGAATGATCTTTGCTGTAAAGATTCTTTCCTTCTTGGTTGACATTTTAAGCTACTACATCCATAAGTATAGGTCAAATTCATCAGATTGTAGCGATTTACACTTGTTCTCTTTAAGAAAATAATCCCTCTTTTCCTTCCTCTCGTCTGGTTCGGAACATACAGCCATTGAAGCTAGGTCCAATGGGCACTGTTTGCAAGTTTGGGCGTCCTTGTACATATCCCCTCACTTCATATTAACTGAATGCTTCACTTTCAGCTTTAGCGTTCTGTGGCCATGTCCTTGTCCATGGGCTCAGGAGTCCTCAGGTCTCATTGTACTTCAGACCAACCAGCTCTCACCATACCATACTCCAGGTTGATGGGGATCTATGTCACTTGGTCAGACTCAATTCACATCTTCTTTGCTGCTTTTCCCCGCCTTCCACTCACCAGTAGACCAATGTGGTGACCAGCAAGCTTACATGCCTGCTCATGCATTCCTTTTGAGCTTCAGTCTTGGGAGGGGTTTTGTCCTGAAGGGACTTGATGGCGCCCTGGTAAACAACTTGCTTGTTCTTGTAGTAGCCAATCTGACTGCCATTTTTGTTTTTGGTTTTCCCTAATTGTCTTTCTTTCAAGAAGTGTCTTCTGTTCCTCTAGCTGTTCCAGGCTGGTCTGCTTGTCTTTTCAAGTGGGAATTTCCCATCTCAGAATGTTCTGGATGGAGATCAGGATTCCACCTAAGGTCTTATACACTAAAGAAACTCTGCAAGAAGCCTCTTTCACTGGGCAAGTTCTAGCACCCCTTTTAGGTATTCTAAGGAGCTCTGGTAGCGTAGTGGTTACGAATCGGGCTGCGGACCTCAGGGACAGCAGTTCGAAACAACCAGCTGTTCCACGGGAGAAAGATGAGGCTTTCTGCTCCCATAAAGATATACAGCCTCGGAACCCCTGTACAGGGTCGCTATGGGTCCGGCACGACTCCATGGCACTTAACAACAACAACCAGTTAAAGGCTAAAGAGGGGCTTACAAGCTTTCTATATTTATGTTTCATGATATTCCTTTCTATCCCCCTCAAGTGTCTGTTTTACAATAGTAGGCAATGGAAACAAATATTCCTAAGACAGTTAAGCATCTTAACCTTATTTCCCCTCTTTTACCCATTCAAACTATGCCTCAATCCCTGTATCACAGAGCCCTTTTGTTCCAAGTTTGAGCATACATCACTATTTACCTCTGTCCCATTTAGCACAATGCAAACCTGCCTAAATGTTCTCCTATCTACCGTGTTCTCCTATCCCCCTCCCCATTCTTCTGTATTGCCCACCCTGACACCCAAACTGTGATATGTCTATCCCCTACCCTGTGCTCTACCATCCATTACCTCCCCACACCTCCAAGGTAACCAACAAAGAGTTTTTTTTTCTTTTTTCATTTTTCTTCCTTTAGTGTGGGTATCTTTTCTTAAGCTTTTACAATAATGGTCTCATGCAATAATTCCCCTTTAGTGACTAACTAATTTCAGTCAGCATAATGTTCTCAAAGTTCAACCATGTTAGGGGGTGGTTTGCAGCTTCCATTTCACATCCCTTACTACTCAACTGCAAGTAATCTTAGCAAGTGTTGGCTATCTATGTAATGTGTAGCAACTGGTATTGGCTCCTGCCTGGATGTTGTGGGATATTATAGGGTATGCTTGTAGCTTGGCTATATGGCCATGATTGCTGTCTCTTCTTGGGTAATGTAGGGAGAGAAAGCTCCCACCCAGATGAAAGAAAATGGGACAAAAAAAATGCAAAAAACAGAAACAAAAGTAAAAGAAAAGCTAAAATAAAAAAACAACAAGAACAACAACAAAAGAACTGTAGCAAACTAGTCCAGTAGTCTTTTGCTGAGGCAAGCAGTGTGCATGCACAGCAGAAAACTTCAGGGGTGGATGGGGGTGTCTATTCGTGCAGGCACCCCCATCAAGGCACCGCTGTGGAGGTGCACAGACAGAGAATGAGAAATGAGTGGAAGAAAGATCGCTCACACTTTTCTCTCTGATGATCGGTTCAATCTCTCTGTATCCACAGCATTTTTCTTCCTTCAGTGTGTTTTTAACAGGTGTTGGGTTTACACACTGATCTTGTACATACTGGTTAATGTTGGCTCTTTTCTTTGATGTTGGGGTTTTATAGGGTGCAAATACAGCTTGGCTATATGACCAGACCTGCTGTACCTTGTTAGATAAGGAAGGAATAAATGTTCCCACCCAAGTAGGAGAGTCAACTTCCAGGCTAATTCCCACTGGCAGATGTCATAAGAACCTCTTGAGGATTAGCCTCTGGACTTTCTAGAGGGACTTTCAGCTATTTCCTCTTTGTGCCATGGGAAAATTGTGCCCTGTGTGTGCAATGCCGGACTCTCTTGGGGGTGCGATTCCATCATCGTGAAGACACCTGGGCTGGGCAGAACATAGGAGTTGAAGGGAAACAAAGGGAAAGAAGAAAAAAATCACACCTCTTTTTCCATAAGTCACTGGGTAGTTTTCACTCCCTAGCAGTTGGCTGTGGCCCCACCCTCTGACTTCTGCCAAGACTGTGGCCCCAGAGGCAGAGTCCTGATTGATTCAGAAATCTCCACATTCTTTCTTGCTTCATTAGATTTCTCTGCCAGTAGGCCCTGAAACTATTTCCCCTTACTTTATATTGAATTTAAAGCTCTGGGGCTACTCCAACAGTGTTTTTTCTGGCTTTTCTGTGTTTTCCCCGGAGACTTTCCTGAATCCCTTTGCTTCCTCCACCCCCAAACTGGAAGTCTTAAGGTAATATTTTGTCTCTTGAGGACATGTTTTTAATTTTTCATCTTCAGTTTGATCTTCCATATGAGCAATTGATGGTGTCTCTGAAAGTCAACACTTAGCCTTGCTCTGACTAATGACATTGCACTTTCCATTGTCTATTTCCATATTTGTAGCCTATTTGTTTCCTGTATATTACATCTGTTGAAGTCCACATGCATAGTCACTGTTTTATGTATTGTCAAAAGTTGTTTTCAATGAATAAGTTGTTGGTCTTCCAAAATTCTGTCATGCAGTCTCTGGTGTTGTTTCTATCACCAAGGCTATAGTTTTCAAATTCTGGTTCTTGTTTGTTTCCAACTTTCACATTCAAATCACCAGCAATTATGAGTGTATCCAAAGTGCATGTTTGATCAATTTTAAACTACATAACTTTGCAAAAATCTTCAGTTTCTTCATCACTAATATTAATGGTTGTTATATAAATTTGAATAGTAGTCATATTAACTGGTCTTCATTGCAGGCATGTGGATATTATTCTATTACTGGCAATGTTATACTTCAGGATAGTTCTTTTAATGTTCTTTATTTGATGAATGTTATGCAATTCCACTTCAATTTGTTATTACCAAAATAGTGTAGACCATATATATGTTTGTCTGATTCAAAATGGTCAATGCCAATACATTTCAGTTCTTACTTGTTCTATTTCCTTTTTCAAATTTTTCAATTCTCCTAGATTCATACTTCATACACTCTGCCTCCTGATTATTAATGTCTGGTTTTAGATTTGTTTCCATTCTGAGCCAAGCTACGTCAGCTAATGAAGGTTCTGAAAGCTTTACTCACTCTCCATTATTAAAGTTGGCTGTACTTTGTGGAGGCTTCTCCCCCACCCCCCTTTTTTTTATGAATATGTTCCAACTACAGCAGTTCATATTCCGGTACTACATCAGTACAGCAGTGTTCTGCTGTGATTCCTAAAGGTTTTACTTTCACTGGCCACTATTTGTATATGCAGATCCATCATCTAGATTCTGCTTCCTAATCTGTCTTAGACGGGAAGCTCCATGAAGAGCTGTCCATTGAACCCAGCTTGTATTTGAAATACCAGTGGCATAGTTACTAGCATCAAAGCAACCTGTACATCACTGACAGATGACAAACTGACAAACGAGTGGTGGCCATAATGGTTACCTATAGAGCAGCTAATACTGTCATATGGATTTGCTAAGAGTCAAAATGGACTCAAAGGCACCCAACAGCTATAACAATAACAATTGTAAAACCTGTGATAGCGTTCATCAGTAAAACTATTTGGGTTTAGTGCTTTGTTGAAGGATTTTAACTATCATATCAATTTCTATATTTTGGAATCTCATATTATTATTTTTGTTTTTCAGTAGTTTTAATAGATTTGACTTTTATCTGTGAGTCCTGGTGTGGTGCTGTGGGACAATGTGCTGAACTGCAAAGTTGGTTTAAACTGCAAGGTCAGTGGTTCAAACTCACCATTTGCTCCTTAGAAACCCTATATAGGGTTGCCATGGGTCGGAACCTATTCAACGACACTTCTACAACATTAACAAGTAATGTTGGGTCAGTTCTGACTCATAGCAATCCTGTCTAAGTTTTCTGAGGATCGGCTGGTATAAGTTTTCCAAGGATCAGTGTTCCGAGGATGAATTGCTGGCCTTGTGGTGTGTAGTCCAGTGCTGATCCTTCCTACAGCACTAAACCAGGAGTCTATACATAGATATATATGTGTGTATAAAACACACCCACAAGGGTGAGTCAAAAATTTACTAAACTGCTTGTACAAGACTGATGACAACATTGAGTGTTCATATGTAATGATTCTGTCATATTGATAAGTGACAGTGGATTATGTGGCAAATCATTTGCAAACTAGCCATGGCTCTACTTATGAAATAATCCATTACAGACTTAGGTTTTGAAAAATTTGTGTGAGATGGGTTCTTAAACAACTCACATAAGAGCATAAACAGAAGCATTTGGACATCTGCAAACAAAATCTGGACTGATACTCGAAGGGAGATAAAAGTTTCTTTAAAAATTATCATTACTGGTGATGAGACATGGATTCATCACTATAAGCCTGAGTGTAAACAGCAGAGTAAGGAATGGAAACATCTCAATCACCAACCAAGAAAATGTTCAAAATTCAACCATAAGATGGAAAATTGATGCTTACAGTTTTCTGGGATTCTCAAGGAGCTGTATTGGAATACCATCAAGTAAAAGTTCAACAATCAACAGTGCTCATTACAGTGAGATGTTCACAGAAGAGCTGAAGCCTAAACTTCAGGTTAAATGCAGAGGACTGCAATCCAAGGACATTGTGATCTTGCATGTCAATACATGTCTGCATACCTCTGCCCACACTGTTAACACTCTGAAAAAACTTCATTTTGAGCTGTTAAAGCATCTTCCCTATAGTCCTGATTTTGTTCCATTGGACATTAATCTGTTTGGTCCCCTGGAAAGCAGCCCTTTGAAGATAAAGATTCACCTAAAAGAAGCAAAGATAGCAGTGCTTTCGTGGCTCGCAGCTCAGTCTAAAACATTTTAAAACAAGGGAATAGGAAGCTTGTCTACAGGTGGACAAAGTGTATTGAAAAGCAAGGAGATTATATGGAAAAATGATGTACTTGTCTTTTTTAAAAGTTGATTAAAATATATTCTAAAGCCAGAATACCAAAAAATTTTCACTTACCCTTGTGTGTGTGTGCTGATCCTACCGTGCCACACCAGGATTCTCTCTCTCTCTCATTCTCTCTCTCTCTCTCTATATATATATATAGGGTCCTGGTATGGGACTGTAAGATAAGCACTAGATAGCAATGTTGGTTTGAATCACAAGATCAGTAGTCCAAACTCACCGACTACTCATGGAATCTCTATATAGGGTCACTATGAGTTGAAACTGACTTGATAACCCTTAAAAACAACAATGTTTATTTATTTACTAGATGTTTTAGTTTGCTAGTGCTGCCTTAACAAATTACCACTTGTGGGTTACTTTAAAGAAAACAAATACATTATCTCACAGTTTGGGATGCTAGAAGTCCAAATCAAGGCATTGGATCTAAAGAGGGAACGTTCCTTGTTGGAAGATCTAGGAGTTCCTTATCATTTCTTGGCTTGATGCTTCCTTGTGTGGTCTCTTCTTCCTGTGTGTGTCTGTGTATTCGGTTCTATTTAAGACACGCTTCAGAAGGGCTTAAGACAGACTCTACTCTAATACTGTAGTATGGAGTCCTGGTATGGTGCTGTGGGTTAATGCATTGGACTGCAAAGTTGGCTTGAACTGCAAGGTCGGTGGTTCAAACTCACCAGCTGTTCCTTTGAAACCATATAAAGGGTCGCTATCAGTCAGAACCAACTAGAGGACACTTAACAACAACAAAAACAACTACACTGGTTTGACCTCTTTAGCACACACACACACACATACACACACACAACCCTATATAATGACTGTACAACCAGGACTTTATAATTTAGCTAGGGATATTAGTATGCTAATTTGGCCTACAAATAGATTTCCAGGCATCTGCAAATAGAAAGACAGGAAGAAAATGATGTTCTATAGTCACATAATAAGTCATGTAAGAGTACTATAATTATCTTTAAAACTGGAGGAAGTAAATATATTTTAATTTATGCACTCACATTACTCACATCCCTCAACACACACACAAACTAGCGTCACTACTGGTCTATGATTAATATTCAGACCTTTCTCTTCCACAAGAATTCTAGTAGCACCTCAAATACATTTGTTATCCCACAACTCTTTTGGTCTTTGGTTGTTAATGGCTAGTGAAGCAAATCTGTTCTTGAGATGGTCTCTAACTATAGGAGGAATATACTCAAGTTCATATTTGACCAGTATGAAGTTGTTTTAATTTTCCTTCAGCTTTAGCCTGAACTTGCTTATAAGTAATTGATGGGTTGGTCCATAGTCTGCCCCTGGCCTTGTTTTGGCTGATGATATTTCGCTTATTCATCATCTCTTCCTACAGAGGTAATCAATTTAATTCCTGTGTATCTCATCTGGTTAAGACTGAATAAAAAGCTCTTTGCAAAGAATAAGCCACCTGTCTTGCAAAGTTTGATTATGTGATTATCTTCAGCAGCCATATTTTCCAACTACTGACCCTTCCTCTTTGTTTCCAACTTTGGTATTCCAATCACCGGTAATTATCAATGAATCTTGATTACATGTTTGATCAATTTTAGATTGAAGAAGCTGGTTGTAAGGAACTGTCGAGTCAGTTCTAATTCATTGTGACCCTGGTACAACAAAATGAAACACTGCCCGGTCCTGCACCGTCCTCACAATTTTTGTTATAATTGAGCCTATCTGTGCCAATCCATCTGATTTGGGGTCTTTCTCTTTATGCGGACTCTCTACTTTACCAAGCATAATGGTAGAGAAGTTGTTAGAATTCTTCAGTTTCATGATATCTGACTTTAGTGGTTGATATGTAAATTTGAATAATAGTGGTATTAGCTGGTCTTCCCTGTAGGCATGTGGATATTTTCCATTCACAGACAGTAATGTACTTCAAAATAGATATTGAGATGTTCTTATTGACGATGAATGTGTGGCCATTCCTCTTCAATTTGCCATTCCCAGCATTTAAGCCATATGAGTAATGTCTAGGATATCAGTATCTATGTATTTTTTGACAATTTCAAGGTTTCTTAGATACTTTGTACATTCCCCATTTTTTTTTTTTTCACTTTGAGCTGTGCCACACCTGTCAATGAAGGTCCTGAAAGCTTAAATCCATCTAAGTCATTAAGGTCAACATTATTTTGAGGAGTTAGATTTTCCTTAGTTTTATTTTGAGCACCTTCCAACCTGAGGGGCTCATCTTCTGGCACTATTTCTGAAAATGTTCTTCTAATATTCATAAGGTTTTCAGTGGCTAAATATCCAGAAATAATCTTCTTCTTCCTAGTTGGTCTTAGTGTGTAAGCTAAACTGAAACATGTCTGCCATGGGTGACCCTTTGTTGTTGAGTCTCATTGAGTTGGTTGTGACTCATAGCAACCCTGTAAAGGGTTTCCAGGGAGTGCCCTTGCGGTCCCATGCTTTATCTCACTCACAACACTACACCCGGACTCCTTGGGTGACCCTGCTAGCACTTAAACTACCAGTGACATCGCTTCCAGTATCACACCAACACATTAACCGCCACAGTTTGACAAACTGATAGGTAAGTGATAGAGAATCGTATAACTGTCTCAAAAAGTCATGAAACAAGTATGTATTTTTTTATTATTTAGGAAATTAAAACAGATTCAACTTATTCTGTATTTTGAGAAACATTTTTCATTAAAACAACTGCAGTATGTATAGATATGTTTAGTTGTTTTTTGTTTATTTTTCAATATGATTTCACCTAGAATAACACAGTGTGACAATAAAAGACATGTTTCATTAATATTTTTTTTAAATCTTGTACTTGATGATAACTCTGTAAACTATTAAGTTCACATATGAGGGAGGTAAAAAAGTCCAAATATTTAATGAGTTGCTTCCAAATGTAAAAAGTCCAAATATTACCCAGCAAAAACTTCTTACATAATTAGCCAGCAGGATTTTATAAGTTTAGCTTATTTATAGAATTACATTTTTATTTAACTGTAATTGTGTCCAATCAATGACTTTTATAATAACAGTTAAATCTCAAACAATATTTTATATTTTAAAATATTGGTTAGATACCAGAAAAGTAAAAAACACGAATCAATAAAATGGTCAAGTTTTCTCTCCAGATGAGAAATGAAAGGTTAACTAGTGAATTTAGCTTTATCTTAAATAAAATACCAAAATTATTCTTAAAATTAGAAGGAGGCACAATTAACTCTGTGTGATTCAAAATGTTCACATTAGCTTTAATGGGAAAATTGATCAAGGAAATGATAAATATTGCATAAACATCCATTTTATTTGTAATTGCTTGTTTGCGATTTTTTTGTTAGAAAGTGGTGAAAAACCAACTTTTCTAGCATTCTAGATTCTAGGTTAGGTAAGGTATTGTTGTTGTTGTTATGTACCGCAGAGTCGCTTCCGACTCATAGTGACTCTGCACAGGGTTTCCGAGGCTGTAAATCTTTACGGGAGCAGAAAGCCTCATCTTTCTCCTGCAGAACAGCTGGTAGTTTCGAACTGCTGACTTGAGGTTGGCAGCCCGACTCGTAACCACACAAAATCCAAATTCTTTCCAAATAAAGTTATGTTGGTTTTTTCCCCCCCATTTTAAAATTTTTAATTATAGAAAACTCTTTAGCCATTTATAAAAAAAAATACATTTAAAAAAAAAAAAAAAGGTGTGTATTTTAGAGTAAGCCCTGGATTTCTAATGGCAATGTCGGCAGTTCAACCTAATAGCGGCTTTCTCGGAAACCATACACAGCATCGCTGTGAATCAGAACCGACTTGACCGCACTTAACAGCAACACATACATATGGTGGTGATGGTGTGCCGTGGAGTCGGTTCCGACTCATAGCGATCCTGTATAGGGTTTCCGAGGCTGTAAATCTTTACAGGAGCAGAAAGCCTCATCTTTCTCCCACGGAATAGCTGGTAGTTTCGAACTGCTGATCTTGAGGTTAGCAGCCCGATTTGTAACCACTATGCTACCAGAGCTCATTAATGCGTAGATATAATTGGTGTTATTCTACAGCTGTGAGAAGTTCTCAGGTGATATATATCTTGCTTAACTCCTGATCATGTTTTTAAACCTATACTAATGAAAAAGTTCAAAATGTATTAATCAAGTCCCTAGTGTGTATTACCCCATATCATTTGTGTTGACATAAACAGAAATATACAGTGACATGCATGCTATCCTTGGATAAGCTTTAAAAAAATGTTTCAATTGAATCTACTCCCACACATGGTGTCCCCATGTGTGGCAGATTCGAACAGTGCTCCCTATGATTTGCATTGGCTGACTTCGCTTAAGTAGACTGTCAGACACCTCATTTCCCAGGCACCTCTAGGTAAAATCTAACTTCCAACTTACTGGGTAGCAGCCAAGTTCATTACCCATTGCACTGCCCAGGGAGTCCTTGATAAGCTGAAAGCAGGGAATCAAGAGAGCAAATACTTAAGGTCAGAATGTACCACATGTCACAAGCGCGGTACGAATGGCAGTGATTGTTCACAAAAGGAAACAATCATCTGCAATTTGGGAAGTAAAGCAGTGTGTCATGACTGACCCAACATTTGAATTGTGTCTTATTGTATTTGTAGAAATTTTGTAATTAGATATAATAGGAAGGATATTACAGGAAGAAGAAACAAGACAAGGAAAGCCAATTAGCTAAGCAAATCAAACAAATGAGCAGTGTAGGTTTGGAGATTAGTTGTGTTTGGTCGGAGAAAACAACGATATGGCTAGAATTAATGAAAAATAAAGCTGATTGAGAATAAAGCCAATTGAGAATAATGCCATCACTACCATTTGCTCATATCGTTTATCTACTTTTGCTGGTGGTGTTGCAAAATGTTGTGTGTGTCTTTCCTGTGATGATCCATTTCAATTCCTTCTTCACATTTTCACCACAAAGAAATCTAAATGACAAATATTAAATATGTCACTGCACTTGATTATTTGGAGAAGGAGATTGTGCTAGGTAAAGTTGAGAGTCAGCGAAAAAGAGGAAGACCCCTAATGAGATGGATTGGCACAGTGGCAGCAGCAATGGGCTCAAGATTAACAACGTTTGTGAGGCTGGCATAGTACCCAGCAGTATTTCATTCTGTGAGTCAAAACTAACTCGATGGCACCTTAACAACCACAACAATAAAGTATGATTATGTCATCTATAAATTTTGCAAAACACTTAATAACCAGATAACAAGAAGCCTGTCTAAATTTCAAGAGTATTGCTTCCTTACTCTAGTCTCACATCCTAGTAACCAAATGATACACTCATATATTTTTCTCTTCCTCAAAACAACTTGTATTTTCATCATGGTATATTTTGGATACTTAATTACATTTTTTTTAAAAATTTCATTTTTTACTTCCCTATCACACTAGACTATCAGCATCACAAGGATTGGTAATGTCTCTCTTCATCATTCTTTTATTTCTTAACCATTGGTCTGACCTATATTAGGCACATGAATGCAATCAATATAAAATGATTAATGAGATCTTTTCATTCTTTGTTCATTTGAAGACTAACTCTAGTGTATACCTTACACTTAACACCATCACTCTATTCAAAGTAGTGGCAGGTGGCCATCATGTTGTTTAGAACTGACCTAGAAAAGAAGAGAACACACAATATGATTTTGTTCCTAAATATGTGATGAAAACTTATCAGGTGATAGCATTTTTTCTTATTTTCCTAAAGAAGTCAATTTCTCTAAAATAGTGAGTTTTTGACTTTTGATAAATATAATTGTAAATATTAAGTTCTGACTAGTAGTTGAGGAGCGGCTGGCGAGCTTGAACTGCCGACCTTGCTGTTCTAACAGATCTTGCAGTCCAGTGCATTAACCCACAGTGCCACGCGAAGACTTGGTAAATGTTATCATAAGGACTCCTATAGGTGAGATTGCTGAGCCCTGTGGAAACTGGTCAATTTCTGAAAAACTCCAGTGGTTCAACAAAAATTCCACTGGCTTTGACAAGATGGTTGATGATATGTAGGAAAAGATTAGTAACTATTTCACTTCTCATCAGAAATTCTGAAAACTTGATTGGATGCTCAATTTAAATGTTTGAAAAGTCAATCCATTTCAAAAGCCTGTTCCTACCTCACAAATTCCTTCATCAGCCAGCATTACTCATTGTTGGGCCAATCTGAGGATCACCATATAAAAAAACATTAGGAAAGAATTTAGAGTTGGGGGAAGGTTTGAGACATCTTTCTTCTTTCACTTAATATCTGAAAATAAGAAACTTTTGATGGAATGAAATCCCTGAAATATGCAGCTTCAATTATATGGTAAAAGAAAAGGAGTCACGCTCAAATTCATTTGTGTTCAAAATGGTCTCTTTCACTGGCTTACTGCTAACATTAAACTCATGATTCATCACTTAAAGCAATCCATGCTCTACAGTCTTTCTGAATGCTAGTTTTTCAACAAGATTGAGAATTTCACTAAATTCAAAAACCGTTTCAGTACTTTCTTAACATATTGGTTGGTATCATTTTTAAAAAAGAAAATGTATACATTAATACATCTTTAGAAATTGTACATAGTAAGGTTATGTGATAAGGTGCTCTGGTAGCGTACTGGTTACAAATTTGGTTGCTAACCTCAAGGTCAGCAGTTCAAAACTACCAGCCATTCCACAGGGGAAAAAGATGAGGCTTTCTACTCCTATAAATATTTACAGCCTCAGAAACCCTACACAGGGTGGCTATGAGTTGGAACCGACTCCACGGCGCATAACCACTACCACTACTGCTAAGGTTATGTGATAAAGCACATCAAAGGAAAAGGGAAAATGCATGGTATGAACATTCTTGATGTGGGGTATTTTGATGCAGATGTATTAGTAACTGAGCAGGGATCAGCAAACTTTTCTTGGAAAGGGTCATGAAATTTTGTATGTCGAGAAACAAAACTGAGGATATTAGGTAGGTACCTATGAAATGATGGCTCTTGGCTGAAAGCAGAGAATATCAGAAAGATGTTTGCCTGTGCTTTATTGACTACACAAAGATTTTCTATTGTGTGGATCATGACAAGCTATGGACAACATTGCAAAGTATGAGTATTCCGGAATACTTAATTGTACTCATGAGGAATCTGTACCTAGACTAAGAAGCAGTTGTTTGAACAGAACATGGAAACACCAAATGGTTTTAAATTAAGAAAGGTGTGCGACAAGGTTGTATTATTCACCATACTTATTTATTCAACCTGTATGCTGAGCAAATAATACGAGAAGCTGGGTTATATGAAGAAAAACTTGGCATCAGGATTAGAGGAAAACTCATTAACAACCTCCGATATGCAGATGATACAACCTTGCTTGCTGAAAGTGAAAAGGACTTAAAACATTTACTGATGAAGGCCAAAGAGCACAGCCTTTGGTATGAATTACATCTCAATGTGAAGAAAACAAAAATCCTCACCACTGGACCAATAAGCAACATTCTTATCCATGGAAAAAAGATTGAAGTTGTCAAAGATTTAACTTGGATCAACTATCAAAACTCACGGAAGCAGCAGTCAAGAAGTCAAATGATGTATTGCATTGGGCAAATCTGCTGCTCAAGACCTTTTTAAAGTGCTAAAGAGCAAAGATGTCAGCTTGAGGACTAAGGTGCACCTATCCCAAGCCATAGTATTTTCAATAACCTCATATGCATGTGAAAACTGGACAGTGAATCAGGAAGACTGTAGAAGAATTGATGCTTTTGAGTTATGGTGTTGGAGGAGAATATTGAAAGTGCCATAGGCTGCCAAACGAACCAATAGATCCATTTTGGAAGAAGTGCAGCCAGAGTGCTTCTTGGAGGCCAAAATGGCCAAACTTCGTCCTTCATACTTTGGACATATTGACAGGAGGGACCAGTCGCTGGAGAAAGATATCATGTTTGGTAGGGTGGAGTTCCAGAGAAAAAGATGAAGACCCCAATGAGATGGATTGGCCAAGTGTCAATATTGATGACTCAAGCGTGGCAATAGTAGTGAGGTTAGCCCAGGATCGGGCAGTGTTTTGTTCTTCTGTGCATAAGGTCGCTATGGGTTGGTACTGACTTGATGCCACCTAACAACAACAACAACAACCTATGAAATATAAGAGAAAATAAATTCCAATAAAATATTTGTATTTAGAAGATTCAGGAAATAATAATTAAATTTAAAGATGCATATCTATCAATGAGAAGAATTGATTCCTTTTTTGAAGAGGATAACATTTGGAGTTCAAAATGGAGTCCTGGTGTGGCGCTGTGGCTTAATGTGCTAGGCTGCAAAGCCTTTTGAACTGCAAGGTCGGCAGTTCAAGCTCACCAGCTGCTCCTCAGAAATCCTATACAGGGTTGTTATGGGTCAGAATTGACTCAATAGCACTTAACAACAACAACATAGTCAAAAAAGAGTCCTGGAAAACCCCTTCCAAGATGGAAACTCAAAGGGAACACATGAGCAGGCTTGTAAACTCACTGGTGACCGCAGTGGTCTACTTGTGAGTGGAAGTGGGGGAAAGGCAGTGATGAAGACGTGGGCTGAGCTTGACCATGTTCCATAGACTTCTGTTGACCTTGAGATAAGAGAGAAGAGAAAGGAATGGTTGGTCCAAAGTTTAGGGAGACTTGGGAGCCACTGAGCACATGGGCACTGACCTAACTACTGGGAGCTAAAGCTGAGAATAAGCTGTCCAGCTGATATGAAATGGCGAGAGGTGTACAGGAACTCCCAGACTTGCAGATAGTTCCCATTTGACCTAGCTTAAATGGCTTGATGATCAAAATTCGACTAAAGGAAGATAAAGAAATTTGATATAGGAAACAAGTGTAAATTGCTACAATTTGCTGAACTTGACTTTGTGTTTTTATGTGATGCAGGAGTTGACATGAAAGCAATAAGTGAGAGTGAACAACAAATTTGAGATAGACTCCTGGTGTGGCACTATAGGATCCTCACAACTGTGAACCACAAGGTCAGCAGTTCAAAGTCACCAACTTCTCCTCAGAAACCCTACACAAGGTCTCCATAAGTTCAACCAACTTGTTGGCACTTAACAACAACAACAACAGTTAGTTTTAAAGGAATGGTCCTTATCCTCCTCTAGTGCACTGACAGAATACTTATAGAGACCTTTGTTCGTATTCTGTTTCTCCTTTATCAAATGCCCATACATCAAGGAAACATAAATATATTATCTTATAGTTCTGCAGGCTATAAGTCGCAGGTCAGTATTACTGGGCTAAAATCAAGGTGTTGGCAAGATTGGTTCATTCTGAAGACGCTAACGGGGAAAATTCATCTCTGTTTTTTTGAACATCTAAAGGAGTCCTTTGCTGGACTGCAAAGTCGGTTCAAACTGCAAGGTTAGCAGTTCAAGCTCCCCAGCTGCTCCTCCAAAACCCTATACAGGGTCACTTTGTGTCAGAACCAACTTGATGGCACTTAACAACAACAACCGCAAAGGCTACCTGCATTCTTTCACTCATGACTCTTTTCTCACAGCTCTCTAACCTATTGTTTTCACCATCTCATCTTCTACTGTTGTTGTTGTTGTTAAGTGCCATTGAGTCTGTTCCGACCCATAGCAACCCTGTATAGGGTTTCCAAGGAGCAGCTGGTGAGCTTGAACTGCCAACCTTGCAGTTCAAACGGCTTTGCAGTCTGGCGCATTAACCCACAGCACCACACCAGTACTCCCACTGTCTCCTTTTTCGAGGCCCATCCTCAGATACTCTAAAATAATCTCTCCATTTCATGATCCTTACGTTACAGGTGTGCATACCAGTGAAGTCCCTTTTACTATGTTTAGTCACAGATGCTAGAGAAAAGGCACATATTTGGGGGTTATTATTTTACCAACTACTAGAACTTTCCATGTTTTATGCAATGTGTTTGTTACTTTTCACTAGTATTTGCGGTCCATTTATAAGACTCCTCAAGTTTATCAAAGATTTAATTACCTGCTTTTAGAATATACACAAGTAGGTTACAAAATCGTAATGTTCAATATCATGTTCCTGAGTGCACAATAATTCCACATACATTTCTTTATTTACTTGTCAGAACAACCCAGTGAGGTATGCATTATTATCCTCATTTATTTTTATGT
Source organism: Chrysochloris asiatica (assembly GCF_000296735.1). Lineage (NCBI taxonomy): Eukaryota > Metazoa > Chordata > Mammalia > Afrosoricida > Chrysochloridae > Chrysochloris > Chrysochloris asiatica. The sequence continues at coordinate 6,394,599 of NW_006408547.1, read as the reverse complement.
GTCTGTTCAACCTCAGTTGCATACAACTACTAAATTTGTTTGAGTAGCAGTGTATGACTCCAGTCCTCCTGATACTTACTTGAAAACACAGACCTCTTCTGAAATAATCCCAACTGAACAATGTGTTTGAAAAATCAGTGAAGAATGAATTTCATCATTCCTTCCCAAATCGAATACAGGTAATCAAGCATATAAAAATGGTTTCTCTGTCATCTTCTGCATGTAGATTGAGAAATGTTTATAGAAATAATTATGTAGAGAATGAACAAAGAGTTTCAAATTAATTAAATCCAATCATGTAGGCTCTATAATGCCGTAGGTAGGCAGGAAGAAGATAATTTGAGTAGATTAGTGCATGATATTTAGAAAGGTAAAGAAAAACATTTTCAGAATTGATTAGCATATATCTTTAAGATAGAGAAAATTATTCACATTTGAATTGTCAATTCTATCTGTGTTTTTATATAGCTACATAAGAAAAGTATTTTTCTATGGAACAGGAATTATTGATCATCAAGTTAAAAAAAAAAGATTTCAAAAACTATGGATTTTAAAGTGCTGTAGAATTTGAAATAAAGCTGTGATACAGTGTGTATTCACAGACTTGATGTCTGGGCAGGTGATCATTTGAAAAACTGTCATCAACACTCATTCCACAAAATTATCGGATGAATTGTTTAGCTCAGCAAATTTGTCAAGTTTTGTGCATTCAAAATATTGTATATGAAAAATTTGACAGCAGGATGTTTCTATTCTCGTGAGATAATAGGAACAATTAATCCATAAAAGAGAAAATATCTGAGAACAATCTATTGCTTAGGCTATTAGAAATACCATTTCTCCAAAGAGACACAAGTCAAGTTTTCTTGCAGTATGGTGCCTAATAAAGTAGAAATCTGGGGGACACTCGAAAAATATCCATCAATTAAAGTTTTGAGTGGTTTTGTGCTGCCCCACCATATATAAAATAGACCTTTGAATTCCACTATCCCATTCCTGAAGACAATCACACTAAGAAAATTTTGAAAAATTTGAATATCCATAATCCAAAAAGAAAAATATGATTTGAAATATTATAAATTATCAAAATTTGCAAAACATCATAACATAGACATACGTTGTTGTTACTGTTAAGTGTCATCGAGTTGGTTCTTATTTATAGGGCTGAGTTTGTTCCTACTGTATAGGGGTTTCTGAGGAACATCTGATGGGTTTGAACCTCCAACCTTGCAATTAGTAGTCCAGTGCTTATCCTCCAGTGCCACACCAGGGCTAAATATTATAAATATCCTAAAATAATTTGTCATTGATAATTCAAAAATATTTGAAACAAAACTTTTCTGTAAAAGAGAATGTTGAATGAATTGTTAAAGCAGGTAAGCCTATTCAACTTAGAAAAGAAACACATTAAGGAACTAAAAAGAACAGGACAAATTGACCTTAAAAAATGCATCATGTTATTTTTTTCAGTTAATGGTTTCAAAGGTAAAAGTAATCTAGATTGTAAATATCAAAGCAAAATGTTTAGCAAAGTCAGAAAAACCTTCATAGAGATTACAAGAAGAAAGATCAAGCTCACCAGCTGCTCCTTGGAAACCCTATACAGGGTTGCTGTGGGTTGGAACTGGTTACCAGATCTCAGAGAAGGACATCATGTTTGGTCGAGTGTCAGTGAACAAGAGGAAGGCCTTCAATGAGATGGATTTGGTAAATATAGACATTGAAGATACTCTCACAAGAAAAATGGACTTATACAGAGTAATATTGCTTTATTTAAATTACCAATTTGGCAACTAAAGGATCAGGATGGGAATTACAATGATTTCATGCCAAACTCAGTACCCTCCAATATTCAGCCCTGCCTTCCAGAAAGAATGAAGAAAAATGCAGCATCTTCTTACGTTTCTGTGTAGACTCCATGGTGCTAGGTGTGACAGAAGACATGCATCACTTTGTGTGCCAGCTCTTGGGCTAAGGAGATCACTAAATTCATCTTCATGAAAAATTATTTATTCTTAATGAAGCTTGAATGCCTTTCAGATTCTATTCTCCTTTCTACCCCTATACTGGTCTCTATGACACACAGCAACAACATACACACACAGGAGGAGGCTTCAAAAAGTTTGTGGAAAATTCCACATTTCCATGGACCTTTTGAAGCCCATATATATCTTAGCAACCCTGTATAGGGTCGTCAACACTGTATTAATGCCTATAAATGTGTGTTATAGTATAGGCTGGTGATTTAGATATGTGAGTTCTAGTTCTGATTTTGACATAATAAATGATATCACTGGATATGTTATTTAATCTTACTATATTTCATTTTTATTTTATCCTTTGTGATATGATTTTCCTAGTAAAGAGTATTAGTGACTAAAAGTTCCCTTGGATTCCTATGAATCTATATTGCTCTAATAGAAATAGCCATTCCAACAAATTGCTTTCTTACATGGTATTGATACAATTCAATATGGGCAGAAATGCACACAAGCACACAGTCTATCTGTATGTGTGGGTCTCCTTGTGGACTGTGGGGCTTTCAAGGTTAAAGGAGATGTATTATTCGTACTTCCTATTCATACTTAAAAAAGACTTTAAAAGGAATTTCAGTTTAGCATCAAACCCATTTTTGGAATTTTTTCCGCTGCATGTCATATGATTGACTTATATTCATAAACCTCCACCTGCAATATTTCTGAAGTAATCAGCTCACAACCTCATCAATGAACCCTTTCAATATGGGAGCCATACTATTAGCCAAAGATTTTCTCTTAAAGCTTAAATCTGAATGAACATAATTTCCATCTACTGATTCTGAATTTTTCCTTTGTAGCTACAGGGGATAAATCTAATCAGACTTGTGAGTTATCAGTTCAATATTTTAAAGTAACTAATCATTTTTCTCTTTTCTAATCAGTTTCTCTTTTCTGAATCCACTTATTCTTTCTTTGCAGACTGACACCACTGTATAACCTCCTAAGGATCTATACAACTAATCAGTATCCCTCTTCAACATAGATTTCTAGAAAATACCACAGAATTCTAATGTCGTCCAGATATGTCAGAGAACAGTGGTGTTTTCATTTTTATAGATTCAATCCCTATTTATTGTAGGCTAAGATCCCATTAATTTTCAGTCATTCCACATTTTGAAGTTCCTGTCAATTCAAAGATGTTGATTTTTCTCAGACCACATTTTCAGGAACAGTGAGGATGTTGTATTCCAGATACCATGAAGTGGAGTCTCTTGTGATTGTGAAGCATTTAAGTTCTAGGTTGATGTTTGGCTTAACTAGTCCAGTTGATCCTGATAGTTTGGTCAATGCCGCTTAGGATTTTTTGGTTCCATGCAGTCAAATATAATCCTGAGACACTCTTCACAACTACTAGCTCAAAAAAATCCCATCTTTTTTTTTTTTAATTGCATAATTTTTAAATTGCCTTTTCTTTTCTCAGCTATCAACTATATTCACTGATTCCATAACACATACATTGTGATCCCAACCTCACAAGGCCCTACTGTAATTTGATGGTACATCAGTTTGTCTTTGTGTCCACTTAAGTCCCCATTTATCTGATTCCAGTACTTGTCTGACCTGCTCAGCCCTATCTAAAATGTACTGTCCTCACCTATGTATGTATGGTAGCATTCTGCTTAATAAAGACAATTGAAGAATTCAGACCATATGTTTTCATTCTCCACAAAGAAAAGAAAGAAAAAAAAACATCCTTCCCTTCTTGTCTCCATTTTCAAATGATAAGATCCTTCTCATCCTAGTTAATATTGATCTGTGTGTACTTTGTGTCATTTTCCAGGGCATTCGCTTATTCACCTTCAATCATTTTAAATTTATTTTTTCCTAATTATTATTTTGCTTTAGTTCATTTAAGTCTTCAGCTGAAAGTTGAATTCTTTGGAAAAAAAGAAAAGATTGTGTTGGTTATCCACCATTCGTCTGTCAGTTTGTTGTATTGCGGTGGTTTACATGTTTCTGTGATTCTGGAACCTACAGGTATTTTAAATACCAAAACACAGTGGACAGGTTTCAGCTGAGTTTGGGAAGAAGACAGACTAGGAAGAAGGAGAGATAGAGTGTTTCTGAATCTTTAGTCACTGAAAACCTTAAGAATAGCAATGGAACACTGTCAGCACCAGAATACTGAATATTGAAACCTGATGGAGATCACTAGAGTATTGTCAGACATAGTGCCAGAAGATAAGCCTGTCAGCTTGGAAGGCATTCAAAATGTGACTGGGGAAGAGCTTCCTCATCAAAGTAAAGTTGGCCGTGATGACTCAAACAGAGTGAAACCTTTGGAACCTTCATTTGCTGATGGGGCACAACTTACAATGAAGAGAAACAGCTGCAAACATTCATGAATAATCGGATCCTAGAATGTACTAAGCATGACTCTAGGAAAATTGGAAATTGTCAAAAATGAAATGGAACTAACAAACATAACCATGTTTATTTAAAACCATGTTTATTAGGTCTATTTTGTTTTTGACAATTGCTACATTTCTTGTGGACGTTGCATGGGGAAAATTAACTTTGTTGCGTTTCCCAGAATTTAGAGGCCACCTGTATTCCTTGATTCATGATCCCTTCTTTCATCTTACATGTCTATAGCTTAGTATCGTCTCTCCTCCATGCCCTCTCGTTCCATCTTACTGTTTCTGTCACACGGAGCCGTCTGTTTCCCTCTTATAAAGGAACCTTGTGATAACATTGGGCCCTCACAGACAGTCCAGCACAATCTACTCAAGATTCACAAATTAATCACATCTGGAAAGTCCCTTTGACCATAGAAGGTAACAGAGATTTTGATGTCGGCATCTACTTTGGAAATCTAACTGCTGAATAAATTAATAAATAAAATTACATTGAGTCTCCTAAAATTCTCTCATTAATGTTGATGCATTTCCTAAATATGCAAAATAAAACAGCTGCATGTTTGTCTCACATGCTAATTTAATAATCATGCCTTTTCTCTCATCCAAATAAGTGATTAAAAATATTAGTCAAAAAAGTAATACAGAGCTCTCTGGAATCTCCTGAGCATAAATGGGCTTCTATTTACTTTTTTTTTTCACCATTACTAACTTTATCTGCTGATTAGATTACATTATATGATGCAGTTGATCTTGAATGAAGCTGATTACTCCAAGGACCCTGACCTAATTCTAGGAGATCATTACAAGCAAAGAGTATTCTCTGGTGGTAAATGAGGAAGTCAGAGATTTTGAGGGAGAGAAGAATTCGATACACTGACTTTGCGGATCAAGTGAGCCACATGCCAAGAAAGACTGGTAGCCTCTAAGAGCTGAAAAATATGATGGCTGGCAGCCAGAAGAAAAGTCCTATGAATAAGGAACTGAATTCTGCCAACAACAAAAAAGGAGTGTGTAAGTGAATTTTCCCAAAGATTCTCAAAATGAGTACTCAGTCTGGCTGAGACCTGGATTTCAGTTTTTTGTTACTCTAAGCCAGGAGTGGGGAATTTTTTACTGCCAAAATTTATAACATCATTCAAGGGCCATATAACATTACTGGCTTAAAATTAATTTGCTATATGTGGTCAAAAGTGAATCACAGGTCAGTGGTCCAAGCTCATGCGACACTCCTTAGAAACCCTGTGAGTCAGAACTGACTTGATGGCACTTAACAACCACAGCAGCAATGTGATGAATGGAACTGCGGTTGCCTTGGTAGGGCCAGACCAAATTATTTCAATGGCCTTTTACAGCCCACTGGCCAGTCATTCCCCAACCCTATGGCTTAGCAAACCACTCAGTGACTTCATGCCAGAGGTTGGCCAACTGAGACTGTAAGATAATAATTTTACTGTTTTAAACCAATAAATATGAGATAAATTATTTTACAGGAGAATACTAATATACTCCTTAATAAATAAAACCCCACATTTTTTTATGAAGGGGAAAGAATAGCAAGAAGTGCAATCTGAGGGAGGGGAATATTAAAAGAAAACAACGAAAACAACAATAGCGGAAACTCTGCCTCTGGAAGAAACAGGTAATCCCTGGGTGAAGCAATAGTTATTACCTTCAGCTACTAAACGTTGGAAGTTTGAATCTGCCCAGAGGTGACTTGGAAGAAAGGCCTGGCTAACTACTTCTGAAAAATGAGCCATGAAAAACCACATAGAACACTGTTATATTCTGATACACATGTGATCCCATGTGTTGGAGTTGACTCCATTGCAATGTTTTTTGTTTTTTGTTTTGTTTTTTTTGAGGGAGGTGTGTGAATACTCAGAATAATTTGGTAAGGTGACTTCCCTGACATTCAAATGTACAGATCTGGCTTAAGAGTAATCAAAAATATAAGCAATGTCACCCTTCCTTGCCCTTCACCATGCTAGTAAGAAGTCAGCAAAACCTAATAGAAATACAGGTGCAAGAGAGAGCATCTTTTTGTAAAGCAGCGAAAAAGAAACACAAAATCCAGTCAGTGGTATCCAGAGCTAGACATAGAGAAACACTCTCTAGAAAGCATTACTTACCAGGAAAGAAAAGGAAAGAAAAGATACAACTTGTTGTTCAGTACCCTGGAGTAGGTTCCGACTCATAGTAACCCTGCACAGTGTTTCCGAGGCAGTAAATCTTTACAAGAGCAGAAAGCCTCATCTTTCTCCTGCAGAACAGATGGTAGTTTTGAACTGCTGACCTTGCGCTTCACAGCCTCATTCATAACCACTATGCTACGAGAGCTCCTTGCACTGAAGGTAGCTAAAGCAAAAGCAAGCTTTGAATTTAACCCAGCATTGAGGTGCAATCCATATTGAAGGTTGTCTTTAATCTTCATTAGTAAGTATTTTAAGTCTTTTTCACATTTAGTAAGCAAGAATTTGGTAGACTTCTTCAGTTTCTTTATCATTGGCTTTAGCAATTGGTGTGTAAATGTGTATAATAGTCATATTAGTCAAGATAGATCTTGTAATGTTCTTTTTGACAACGAATATGACACCATTTTTCTTTATCATTCCCAGCACAGTAAAAACATGATTGTCTTATTCAAAATGGCCAATACCAGTCCATTTCAGCTTACCAATACCTACGATATCAATGTTTATGTATACATTTCATTTCTGATGACTTCTTACTTTGTACAATCTAAATTCTAATTCATATTCATACTTTCCATGTTCCAAGTTGATACTAATGGATGTTTTCAGCTGTTTCTTCTCATTGTGAGTTGTGCCCCGTAACAAATAAAGGTTCCAAGAGCTTTGCTCCATTCCCATCATTAAGGTCAACTCTGCTTTGAGTAGGTAACTCTTCCCATGGTTGCTTGAGTGCCTTCCAACGTGGGTTCTCATCTTCTGGTACTATGTCAATGTTCCACTGCTGTTCGTGAGATTTTCTGTGATTTACTATTCAGAAATGATGAACCTCTCCTTCTTCCTAATCTTATTTAGTCTGAAAGCTCTACTGAAAATTATCTAACATGGTGACCCAGCTAGTATTTAAATTTTTGGTGACATAACTTCCAGTATCACTGCAACACACAAGCCACCACAGTGTGACAGACCATCAGATGAATGGTAACTAGTGTTCACTGTTGTCGTTAAGTGCCATCAAGTCAGTTCTGATCGATAGCGGCCCTCTATAAAGTTTCCAAGGAGTGGTTGGCGGGTTTGAACTGCCAATTTTGTGGTTAGCAGTCTAGTGCTTATCCTACAGCACCACATCAGAACTCCATTAACTGTTGTTAAAGGGACATGATTGGTTTCAGTCCTGGCTCAAAAGCTTGCTTTTTGTTTAGAATCTCAGAAATACAATTATTTTCATCCTTCTATTACTAGTTAAATTGCTATCAAACATAATTGGCAATGATTTATATGATTTTGTGAATATTATGACAAACTTTCTATGATTCATCAAGAAATATTAGTTTAAGTTAAATAATTAAATCTACATATTTTCTTCAAGAGCAGAGACGGTTTGTTTAGATATGTAACAAACTCAGCTAGATGTTTAGGCAGACACTTCCAATTGATTTCCCACCCCCACCCCCCAAATTCAATGTTATGTACTTATTCACACAACATTTAGTGAATGCCTATTAAGTGCCACCTACTGGAGTCCTGGTGTGGCGCTTTGGATTAATGCACCAGACTACAAAGCCACTTGAACTGCAAGGTCGGCAGTTCAAGCTCACCAGCTGCTCCTTGGAAACCCTATACAGGGTCTCTTTGGGTCGAAACTGACTCAATGGCACTTAACAACAACTGAGGTAAAGAATTATGCAAAAGATTTTTGAAGATTTGCCTCATCCTCTCTGCCATTGGTAAACAACCTGCAGCTCTTACTCTCTCTTGTGCATAGTTTTAAATTCCTCTTATTTGCTCTGTTTTCTCTTTCTCTTCATATTTATCATTCTCTGGACTTTCTTTCTCTATGATTCTTTATATGTGCAAGATACATTTAATAACCTACAATATAATTAATCAGCTTGCTGATTTATTTGAAAATAGTGTGCTGTGGGTTAATGCACTGGACTGCAAAGTCAGTTTGAGCTGCAAGGTCAGTAGTTCAAACACACCGGTTGCTCCTTGGAAACCCTATACAGGGTTACTATTGGTCAGAATCAACGCAATGGCACTTAACAACAGCAATTCTATAATAGACAAATAACAAATATTGAATGAAATTAATAAGAACTCTTAAGCATAACAAGTAAAATCATGTGGCTCTTTATAGATATTGGAGAGACCTACAGGAAATGTGATGTGCTGTGATGTTGCAGTAAAGGCACTGGACTGCAATCCTGAAGGTTGGCGATTCAAACCCACCAGCCAATTTTTGGAAGTCCTATACAGGTCCCTATGAATTGGAAATGACTCAATGGTTATTAACAAAAAAGGAAATGTGAAATGTGTATAATGAGTTAGCATGTATCTTGTGAAATAGGAACATAATTCATAAGAAGAGTCTATGGAATAAAACTGAAAAAAAATTTTAGAATGTACTTAAAGATCGAAATGAAATGAAAGATAGAGACATTGTCATATCACCTCTTGGCTGACAGGTCGTCACCTCTATGTGTCTTAAGATATGTTTTATATGGTTTCTTTACATATGTTCCTCAAGATTCAGAGAAAAAAATCCAATTTCAGCAATTAGGCCAGTTTTGGCTAGTCCTATTTCTCCTATCACCGCTGTTCAATATCCATAATTCATTGTGTCATATTTGATATTGACATAAAAAAATTAATATTCCTATAGAACAACAGTGTGTCATTAACCCAAAGCACATTCCATCAGATTGTTTCCCTGGATCAAATCTCTATTTTGTTCCTACTAACTGCAGGATAATGCACTAGACCACAAGGTCGGTTTGAACCACAAGATTGGTGGTTCAAAGCCACCAGCTGTTCCTCAGAAACCCTACCCAGGTTCACTGTAATTTGGAATCAAATTGATGGCACTTAGCAACAACAAAATAACTAGCTCATCATTATCAGAGGAAGTCTTCTGTGGACAAGGAACCCAGACTCACGTCTCCCAGATTCACATAGCACTGTTTCTCCCTGCTGATACCCTTTCCTAAGTGTGTTCACTTACCCCATTTTTTTTTTTTTTTTTTACCCTCGGTTTTGAATCTTTTTGAAATTGACTTAATAATTCATGTGATCTGAACCTATTTATTTGTTGTGTGTAATTTATGTTTCAATATCGGGGCTAGCTTAGTTGGGAGTGAAGCTGAGAGACTAGTAGTGTACATCAAGATAATTCCCAATATGATAACTATCACAACTATACACCATGACAGGTTTCCTGTACATAGTAATTCACTCAAATAAATATTTAGGAAAGAGAGTGACACCTGTTTAAAATGTCTAGAAACCCACCCATGAAACCCCTCCAGCTTCGAGAGACCCTAGAAGACAGACCGGAACTAAGGGTTTCTAAGACTAAATCTTTATGGAAGTTGTTGTTAAGTGCCATGAGTCCATTCCAAGTCATAGCAACTGTATAGGGTTTCCGAGGAGCACTGGTGGGTTTGAACTGCCACCTTGTGGTTCACAGTCTAATGCTAATTCTACAGTGCCACATCAGGAGTCCTCTACAGAGGTTGTTGTTATTGTTGTTAAGTGTCTTCGAGTAGGTTCCGACCTATAGCAACCTGTATTGGGTTTCCAAAGGACAGGTGGTGAGCTTAAACCACCAAGCTTGTGGTTCAAACCGACTTGCAGTCTCGCACATTAACCCTCAGCACCACACCAGAACTCACACCCTTATTTTTCTCTCAGAGCTTCTGGTGAATTTAAACCATCAACGTTATAGCCCAATGATTAACCCACACTACCAGGGCTCCTGTCTGGAAAAGAAGGTGACATTTTTATCTTGTAGTTTAAGTACATCTTTCACTCAGTACAACAGCATTGTGTTTATCCAAATATCAAACCAGAATGAGTAAGAGGTTATTAAGCGATGATTTGCAGTAGATTATATCATTAAAATATTTTTAAATATGTATATTACATTATTATGCTTAATTGATACCTAATCTATATTTATAAAATTAAAAGCAACTCCCAGAATTTAAAGATACTCAGTAAAACAAATAAAAATGTTAAATTTAAAATATTACTTTCTAAATCTACATGTGCATCTGTTTATTATATCCCTTACCTACATATGTATTTATTTTAACAAAAAATATCTATCATGGATTTACTCTATTGTTGATATTGACACATATAAAAATATGTTTCTTAAATACTATATCAAGAACAGTATCATTCATTACAAATATCCTGAATCAATTTGAATTTTGAATACCTAATGAAACATATTTAATTAGTATGTTTCATCACATCAGTAGTGGAGTTTCTTGCAGTGAAACATAGACGATAGGGAATTTCACATTTATTTCAGTCGATATTCAGTTAGATGGAAACAATATGGAGTTCTGGTGTGTTACTAGAGGAAAAGCACTGGACTGCTAACAGGGCTGCCAATAGTTCCAACCCACCAGCTACTCTTGAGAAACTCTGTAAAGGATCGTTATGAGTCGTAACCAAATTGACCACACTTAACAACAACAAGAACAATATTGAAACAGCTTCATTTGATAATCTAGGCCACTCCTATAACATTATTTTATTTAGTGAAATCATATAGACAAAAATAATGAAATTTGTAATGTATTTGAAACTCAGAACAGAAAGATAATGAAGATTATTTCTTTAAAGCATGAATTATGAAATTATTCACATAAATGTTAAAAGATTACCTGAGTTATTTGAAATACATTTCTGTAACAGTAGGTAATAATCATAGAAAAATGAAAACATATTAAATAGTGCAGATAATTTTATTAAAAATTTAGGAAGATAACATAAAATTCAAACCTACATTTCCCTAAATATCTGAAAGTTTACTTAGATAGGGGAAATAATGTTTATGTTATAGATTTTCATAAGACAAGAGAGAAAATGAAGAATGTTTACCTTCTCAGCTATTTTAATTATAAAAAGGAACGGCAAAATGAGGCATTTCAGACATTTATGACATAATTGACCTGAGAAGCTGAAGCTAAGTAAAATGTCAAAAGTGATTTTTAAGCTAAAGACTGTTTCATTTGGGGATTTTGAATTTTGTTAAATTTTAAATATCTGAAACAAAAGATGTTTGCTTTTAGTGATTTACTTTGTAGATAAGAATATTTGTCCTCTAAATGGTAGCCATTTTCCTTTAATACAATAAAATTTTAAGATGCATATCCCAGAGCAGTAATATTAAAAGTTGATACTTTAAATACATGGTAACGGTTTTTAAATGCTAGATCTAAAAGTAGATTGTTGTTGTTGATAAGTGCCACCAAGTAGGTTCCGATCCATAATGGCCCAGTATAAGGTTTCTAAGGCGTGATTAGTGAATTTGAAGGACAGACTGGTGGTTCAAGCCAACCTTGGGGAATTGTGCATTATCTTACAATGCCACACC
>NW_006408547.1:6377806-6378624 GCF_000296735.1 Chrysochloris asiatica | reverse complement strand
CACTGCCTAGTCCTATCCCATCCACACAAGTGTTACGTTTGAGTCCATTGTTGTTATCATTGTTTCAATCCATTTCATTGAGAGTCTTCCTCTTTTTCACTGATTTTACAAGTTACTAAGTTTGATGTACCCCAGGGGCTGGTCCCTCCTAATAATGTGTCAGAAGTATGACCGACCAAGTCTTCTCATCCTGGTTCCTAAGGAACGTTCTGGCTGTACGTCTTCCAAGACAGACTGTTGTTCTATATTTGGTATTTTTAATATTCTTCTCCAACACCAAAACATTCAAACCTATCAATTTTTCTGTTGTCTTCCCTATTAATTGTCCAACTTTCACATGTATATGTAGTTCTAAAAATATACCATGGCTTGAGTCAGGTGCACCACAGTTCTCAAACTGCCATCTTTGCCCTTTAACATTTAAAAAAAGAGGTATTTTGTAGCACACTTGCCTAATCATTTGATTTCTTGACTGCTGCTTCCAGAAAATTGATTGTGGATCCAAGCAAAATGAAGGCTTCAACAACCTCAATCTTTTCTCCATTTATTATGATGTTATTTTTTCCTCTAGTTGCAATGATTATTGGTTTGTTTGTTTTTTTAACATTGAGATGCAATCCATGCTGAAGGCTGTATTCTTTGATCTTCATCAGTAATATTTTAAGTCCTCTTCACTTTCAGCAAGCAAAGTTATATCATCTGTATATTGCATATTGCAGGTGGTTAATGAGTCATCCTCCAATCTTGATGTTCTTCTTTATATAATCTTGCTTCTTGGATGATTGCTCAGTATACAAATGGAATAAGTATTGTGAAAA
>NW_006408547.1:6375985-6377166 GCF_000296735.1 Chrysochloris asiatica | reverse complement strand
GCTCCTTCTTGAAATGACTGATCATTGACCATCTCTTTTCGGTACAGTGACTGACTGTATCTTCTTTTGATGCTGCGTCTTTCAGTATGTTGTCCACAGAATCCTTCAAGATTTCAAATAGTGTCTTGAATTTTTTCTTCCATGACTTCAGTTTGAGAAATGCTGCGTATATTCTTCCTTTTTGGTTTTCTAACTCAAGGTCTTTGCACATTTCATTTTAATAGTTGACTTTGTCTTCTCAAACTGCCCTTTCAAATTCTCTGTTAAACTCTTTCACTTCCTCATTTCTTCCATTTGCTTTGTCATCTCTATGTTGGAGATCAAATTTCATAGTATCTTCTGATATCCATTTTGGTCTTTTCCTTCTTTCTTGACTTCTTAATGATCTTTTGTGTTCTTCTTTTATGATGTTCTTGATGTCATTCCACAACTCTTCTGTTCTTTGGTCATTAGTGTCTAATGCATCAAATCTGTTTTTGAGATGATCTCCAAATCTAGGTGGGATGTGTTAAAGGTCAAATTTTGGCTCTCTTGGACTTGTTTTCATTTCCTTCTGCTTCAGCCTGAACTTGCACATGAGCAGTTGATGGTTTGTTCCATAATCTTCTCCTGGCCTTGTTTTGGCTGATGATATGGAGCTTTTCCATTGTCTGTTTCTATAGCTATAGGCAATTTGATTTCTGTGAACTCCATTTGGTGAGACCCACGTATATAGTCATCTTTTATGTTGTTTAAAAGGTGTTTGCAATGAAGAAGTCTTGTAAAATATTTTATAGAGTTATATAAAATGTATGTGTTTATGTGTATGCCCTATATCATGGGGTCCTGGTGTGGCATTGTAGAATAAGCCTGGATTGTTATCTTCAAGGTTGATTCTAACCCACTAAGCATCTCCTCATAAACCATATACAGGGCCACTACTATGAACCAGAACCAACTTGATGGCACTTAATAACAACATATGTATGTATATATGTATTGTTGTTTTTGTTAAGTGCCCTCTAGTTTGCTTAGACTCATAGTGACCATGTATAGGGTTTCCAAGGAGCAGCTGGTGAGTTTGAACCACTGACCTTGTGTTTCAATGACTATCCTATAGCTCCAGTCCAGAGGAGTGACTGGTGAGTCTGAGCCAATGACTTTGAGGTTCAAACAGACCTCATGGTTCAGTTTCTATCCTA
>NW_006408547.1:6366512-6375690 GCF_000296735.1 Chrysochloris asiatica | reverse complement strand
CTAAGTGCCGTGGAGTCGGTTCCGACCCATAGCGACCCTGTACAGGGTTTCCGAGGCTGTAAATCTTTACGGGAGCAGAACGCCTCATTTTTCTCCCGCGGAGCAGCTGGTAGTTTCGAACTGCTGGCCTTAAGGTTCGCAGCCCGATTCTAAATATATATATATGGAGAGAGATAGATACAAGAGAGCTTCAAAAAGTTCATGGAAAAGTTGAGTTAAAAGATAATGGAATCTTTCTATACCCTTTTTGAAATAAGAAAAGAAAAAAATACACATATATATTTATATCCCTGAATATATACAATCAGAGATACAATTGTGTCTTTGTACTTTTGTCCAATTATTTTTTGACAAAATGTGGGAAGAAATAAGTTAGTTGAGAAAAGCAGTTTCCTCATGTGATAAATAAAGAACTACAGAAGACATGACACTGGGGAAAAAGAATGCTATTTTGATGTTTTTAAATTTTGAATTTTATGACAAAGCAAAATATATGGTAGTAGAAAATTTTGGAGTCCTGGTTTGGCACTGTAGGATAAGCACTGGACTGAAAGTTCAGTTTGAACTGCAAAGTTGACTATGCAACTCACCAGTAACTCTTCAGAAACCATGTGCAGGGTTTCTATGGGTAGGAGCTAACTCGACGGCACTTCACCACAACAGAAGATCTTACTATATCACAATGCATTTACATGATCTGATATTAGCTGCAGTGCATTGACTTGTAATATTAATTATTAATTGCTTAAAAATGTTTCTCAGTTCATGTATGCTATTTACACATATGCTCTATTAATTCCACTTGTTTTAGAGGACATTTCTAAGTAAGTTTTGAAGCATGACATTTGTGAAGCACAGTAGCTCAGGTTAGTAAACTGCTGATGCTGTTTATTTAAAGTCATGTTAGATAAAAATGGTGTGTGTAATGAAGATTTAAGTGCCACATGAAATGTGTATGTCATTCTAAGGACATTATAGAGGCCTCCGACTCAGTCCTTTCACCCTGATTGCTCTTACAGCACTCCATTTCATTAGAAGAAGTATGGGCCTAATGGAAACACTTTTACTGGACTGGAGAGGATACTTGTCAACAACATCTGTCTTGATAATTTTACTTGCTCATTCCAGATCGAGATTTGCAGAACTCCTCATAATAACAATGATAAAGCTTCCAAACTCCTCAGAGAGACTTAGTGAAGCAGGGTATTGCTCAATCAGCAATTTAATTCTCCTGGGTCATTTTTCCATGTACTCTTGCAAAAGTTAGCTTGCTCTGTCTACATGCTCTTATAGCCCAACCAGAACTGAAGTTCTGATTTTATTTCTTTAGTGTTTATGCTGCAATAAGTAGGCCATTATAAGATAATACAAGAGATATAAAAATCTCTAGTTAAATGCCATTTTCTTTCAGTCATCTGAGAAAATTCCCTCTTACATTAGGCTTCTTTTAGAAATAGTATCTGGCAATATGTGTGCATGTATAATATAAATGTGCATTTATATTAAAAGCATTGCACTTTCCCTCACATTAACTGCATATAGAGATGAATAGGCGTGAAAAGTAAATGTGATAAAAATATTGCATAGCATATTTCATATCTAATACCAAAGATATATATAAATATGTTAAGAACTAAATTTTAGAAGGTTATAAAAATTATATTCTTGTAAAGACAGTGCAAGTAGAAGGTAATTCATAAGAGAAACATCATTCGTGGTTGTTATAAATATAGGAACAACAACACAACACAAACTTTTGTGATACCTTTGTCAGTCATTATATATATATACATGAGAGAACTTCAAAAAGCTCCTGGAAAAATTCCATTACCTTTCAATTCCACTGAACACACATAAACACACAAATGCATACTTAACTGGGAGAAGAAATGTTAGTGTGAATATGTTTGTGGAAAAAGTTGGCCAAGTCTGGACTAACATATTTTTAAAGATATGTCTACGGTTCTTATTTATCTGAAATGTACATGACTGAAGGATGGAGAAAGGGAAAGGTGGTAGCAAATTCTTTAGTGGAAAATCTTTAAAGTTAGCTTACAGTCCTAGGTCAGAATGGGAATTTATGTTATTAAGTTAAAACAAAAGAATATTTGGAGGGAAAGTTTATTGTTTAGATAAACATTATTGACTCTATCAAACACCTTTAAAAAAAAGTATATGTGACAGCTAAGTCAGTATATAATAACAATAATCCCTATAATAACACTAAATATTTGTATTACTTTTGTCTTTTCGTGTCAAACAGCAGATCTCTTTTTCTGTGTAATCAACTATAATCAAACTTATAAAAGACAGCGATAAGTATTGCGTAAAATTTTAATATTTAAAGCTACTACTCATCAGTTTCAACACTGTGTTTTTAATAAGTGTAAAGACATTATCAAAGGAAGAGTGTGATTTTCTGCCATGGTCAATATTATTCTTATGCCTTCACTTCAAAATGTGAAAAAGATAAACGTACATTTGTAGACTCAAAGCACTTAAATTGTTTTTCAAGGTGCATTTTGTTCATTCCTATTTCTTTAGACAAAGCTATGCATAAATCATGTAAGGAAATCACATACTTTTTTTCTATTTTGTGATCTCAATAAAACATCTGTTGTTTTGTAGCCATAGAACAATGTCTTGTATGTATTTGTATTAAGTATTGGTTTTGATCTGTTGTGACACTGTAGGATAAGTAATGGACTGTTAACCTAAAGGTCAGTGGTTCAAAACCATTAGCCACTCCTTGGAAATCCTAAACAGGGTTGCAATGAGTCGGAACGGACCCAATGGCACTTGATGGTGCTGTAGGATAAGTGCCCAACAGTGATCTGTCAGTTTTTTGTACTGTGGTTAACTTGTGTGTTGCTGCGATGCTGGAATCTGTACCACTGGTCAACCAGTGACCATGATGGACCGGGTTCAGTGGAGCTTCCAGACTACAACAGACTAGAAAGAATGAGAGAGAGGCAGACCACTATTGAACAGTTAACCACTGAAAAGCTTACGAATACCAGTGAGACATTATCTGATATAGTGCTGGAAGATGGGCCCCTTAGGTTAGAAGGCACTCAAAATATGACTGGGGAAGAACAGCCTTCAAAAAGGAGAGCTGACCTTAATGATGTGGATGGAGACAAGCTTTCAGAATCTTCATTTGCCGATGTGTACAACTCAAAATTATAAGAAGAAACAGCTTCAAGCATCCATTAATGTATGAAGTATGAATCTAGGAAAATTGGAAGGTGTCAAAATTGAAATTGAAGGCATGAATTTTGATATCATAGGCATTAGTAAGTAGAAATGGACAGGCATTGGTCATTTTGAGTCAGACAACCTTATGGTTTACTATGCCAGAAACTACAAATTCAAGAGGAATGGCTTAGTATTCATGTTCAAAAAGAACATTTGAAGCACAATACCATCTATGATAGGATAATATCTATACACCTACAAGGAAAACCGGTTAATATCACTATTATTCAAATTTGTGCACAAATCACTAAAGTCAGTGATGATGAAATTGAAGAATTCCACTAACTTCAAGTCTGTAATTGATCAAACATGCATTCAAGATGCATTGGCTCTCACTGATGATTGGAATGCCAAAGACTGCAAGCAAAAGGGAAGGATCAGTAGATTGCACATATGATTGAAACTATGCTGGCAATTGCATGACAGAATTTTGCAAGACCAATGACTTATTCATTGCAAGTATCTTTTTAAAGTATAGACTATAGTACAGAAGTCCTATACTATAGTCTTATGGCACTGGGTTTAATGTACTAGACTGCAAAGTCAGTTTGAACCACAAGGTCGGTGTTTCAAGCTCACCATCTACTCCTTCAAAACCCTATACAGGGTCGCTATGGGTCGGAACAGACTCAGCAGCACTTAATATCAACAACAAGATTATAGTACACTTTGGCTAATTTATAATATAGAGTAACCTTGCCCCAAAATGTTTTGATTTGAAGCAATATTTTATCAATTATTTCAATAGAAGAATGAAGATATATGTGTCATATTTGTAGATAACATAAAACTCAATGAGGTAGTGATTAAATTGCCTTGGCCAAACGACATCATGGTATTTAGAGCTGCTCCTCACACTAATGGTGCTTTGAAAGGGGTGACTGATTTTAGAGCAGAGAACTGGGGAGTTTAATGTACACATTCTTTAAGTTACAAAAGTGCACAAGAAGGAAGAAGGTAACATTTTTCTTGTAACAGACCTGCACTACAGGACCATTTTGTCTTTGTCTTATGATGGGTATGTTTAAACAATTAACTTTAATAGTGATCATTGGCAGAGCTGGTGTTTTCATTATTTGGGACTATTATAACAGATATACCTGTTGTGTGAACTGTAAGGTCGTCAGTTCAAGCTCACTAGCTTTTCCTTGGAAACACTATACAGGGTGGCTATGGATCAGAACAGACTCGATGGCACTTAACAACAACAACAACAACAACAACATACGACAAGTGGATGGTTTTAGCAAACAGAAATTTATTCTTTCAGAGTTTAAGAGGCTAAAAGTCTGACTTCAGGCCTCTGGAGAGAGGTCCTTTTCTCCTGCCACCCACATCTGCAGATGGATTAAGCATTGTCAGGGAGATCAGAAAGACATCAAAGGGGAACCAAGAGAGGGAAGACTGTAAACCTCAATGGAAGAAACTGTGACTGAAGACAAGACACTGGTGGAAGACGATAGAATAACCACTGATGCCACGGCTACTGAAGTTAGGATCCCACAATTCTTCACTTTCCATTGCAGGTGAACATCTTGGCCTGCATAAATTTTCAGCTGTTGTTGTTGTTGTTATGTGCCGTGGAGTCGGTTCCAACTCATAGTGACCCTGTACAGGGTTTCTGAGGCTGTAAATCTTTATGATAGCAGAAAGCCTCCTCTTTCTCCCGTGGAACAGCTGGTAGTTTCGAACTGCTGACCTTGAGGATCGCAGCCCGATTCGTAAGATAGTTTCAAAAGCTTTGCATTATATAAGTTACCTCAAAGACCCAAACTTTCCTTCAGTCTTTTAAGTATGACTGAAGCTAAAGATAATTTTATGGAAGGAATTATATTCTGGGATGAATTTTAGACTTACCAATATGATCCACTGTCCAATCCAAACAGTGGCTTCCAAAGGCTTTTGCTGGGCAAGTTGAAGAAAGGTCAGCTCAGAAGATTATGGTGACTGGGTTTTATTATTATTATTATTTCAAAGGGGAAATCATTTTGGATTTTGTCAAAGGATACAGGATGCTCATGGTGACTTATTATGAAGTTAAAAAATATATATATATAGAAATTGCATTGGTGAGAAAAAGGCCAGGAAAACTGTGCTAATGAATTCTTTTTTTCCATCAAAAAGAAACTGCGCATTTTCTGAAGATAGAAAGGACTAGCCTATGAGAATTTTAATGAAAAACCTTACTCTATCCACCGTACAGCCCTGATCTTGCTTCTTCAGTCTTCTTTTTACACCAATACTTAAAGGACATTGAAAAGGAACATGATTTGAGTCCTTGAGGATGCTCAAACTGCCATTTTAACGTGGTGTAAATCGAAGAGGACAGAATTCTTGGGAAGGGTTAACTATAGAAACACCACCTTCAGAAGTATATAGACTAGGTGGAGGATATGTCAGGAAACAATAAATCCACATTTGAAACTTTTGTTTAATAATGTTTTCTATGATTTTGTAGCCATTGTTTTTATCCACCCTCACCTGCACCAGAAGCTCCATATTCTCCTCTCCTTATTTTTGTTTCCACTCTTGAGTTTGGAACTACTCTATACGATACTTGTCAGAGAGAACCTATGCTTTACAGATGTTTCTGGACTGCTAACTGCAAGGTCAGCAGTTCAAAACTCCAGCCACTCTGCAGAAGACAGATAAGACCAGTCTGCTCCTGCAAAGATTCACACTCTCAGAAATCTTATGTACGGTTGCCATGAGTTGGAATAGACCCATGTTACGGGGTTAGTTTTGATTTTGCTTACTGATTTGGAATTGTGATGAATGATGTGGGAGAGGGGAAGCATTCTATAATTTTCTAATTATCTTTCATTCCTTTAGTAAACCTGGTGATTTAAACCCACCAGCATCTTCTCAGAAAACCTTTATGGGGTCTCTATTAGTTGGAACCAACTTGGTGGCACTTAACAACAACAATACATCTTAGGACTGTGACCTTCATAAGTGCTTCTGTTTCTCTTCCATTAGTATAACTTTTATCCCTTAGTCATTTCCCTGGCTGCAGCATCTCCAGTTTATTTTGGTGAAAATTTGTACTCTGTTTATTATGCTTTTTAGTTTTTCTCCCTTATTAGAGACAGGAAAAGTACAGGCAATAGAAGTGGTACTAAATTTTCTTTGCACATTTGGTACTAAATGTGGGAGTTGCACACTGCTGAAGTTATTTTCTCTGATGAACAGGACTTTGTTATGAAGTCTGTGATACAGTATTACCATGTTCCCTTTTCCTTTCCTTTGCCACAATCAGAAAGGGATCGCTCATGGATCTTCACCATGAGAACCTTGTAAGGTTCTTGGATGTAAAACCTCTAATAGTGTAACAGCCAACTAAGATCAAAGGAGCCTGTGACTATTCTCACTCTCACAGCTTCCAGTAGTTCATCCAACAGCTTCCAGTGTTTCTATCTGTTCTTGGCTTTAATGATTTCTACTCTATGTAAAAGGAGCTATGGTAGTGTAGTAGTTACAAATCGGGCTACTAACCTCAAGGTCATCAGTTTGGAACTACCAGCTGTTCCACAGGAGAAGATGAGGCTTTCTGCTCCCGTAAAGATTTACAGCCTCGGAAACCCTGTACAAGATCGCTATGAGTTGGAACTGATTCCATTGCACATAACAACAACAACAACTCTATGTAAGCAAATCTCAGTTGTTATATTTCTCAACAAGAAAGAGATATTGATTATTTTCTAGTGAAAACGTAAGAAATTAGATTTGCTTCTGAATTGTTCATTTCACCAACGTATCTCAAATAAATTGAGCATTCCTTAATTAAAATCTGGGACTATAGGCTATTCAGCTTTATATCACCTAAAACACTGCATACTGAGTTTCACACCTAATCAACTTCCAGCATATAATTGATTAATATGGTTATTGAAGTCAGGCATTAAGATAAGTGAAAGATTTGCTTAAAAGGTGTTTGTAATGTTCACACAGGCAAGTTTGAATAATGCTAACGTTTCCTTCAGATAGTTTACTATTTGGAAAACCTTTTCACAACCCTTCAATCAATTTATCGATGCAGTTACTATATTAGGTAGGGAGGAATTACTAGTCATAGTTAATTAATGAGTTTCGTTACAATTTTCACATCAATTTTATAAAGGTAAAATTGCAGTTTGTTAAGAATGAATTCCCAAATTTAACACAACTTTTTATTAGTGGAACTTATGATCAAGAGACCAAAGTTATTTCCACTAAGTTCAATTCTTTACACAACAGAAACACTCACAATTTTATCTAAGTAATCACAAATATTTTATATCACCTTATTTTATTTCTATCTTTTTTATGTCTACATGTACATATTGTTGTTATTATTGTTGTTAAGTGCTGTCAGATCAGTTTCAACTCATAACTTGTATAGGATTTCTGAGGAGCAGCTGGTAGGTTTGAGCTGCTAACCTTGTGGTTCGCAGTACAGTGCTGATCCCACAGAGGCACATAATCTTATTCATATTTAAAAGTGAGAATACAGCTAATAAATCAAAACTGTATACTTATAATTTGAAGAGTTCTGAGTCAATTTATTACAGTCAGATTTATGCACTCATTATTCAAATGAAGCCAAGATGCGCATTTAGAGAGAATATAGTGAAAGCCTTCTGTGGCTTAACAATTAGCTTACACTCTATCTAGAAGCTTTCAACACATGGCTTTAAAGAAGACCCTCTTTCTAGAACAGATAAGCAGGTGTTATTACAAGAAATATTACATAGTTCAGAATATATACACGTGCTTCTTACAGTGATTTACAAGACGCTCTAAGATGTCACTCAAGTTCCCTTAGAATCCTAAATTATTTAATCTTCATTGTAACCAATACTAAATTTCAAAATTAAAAAACAGGAAAAATGAATTCACTTTCTTACATTCTGTAGTTTATAGGCAGTATTTCCTTTTATTTTTTAGTTTCCTTAGTATTTTAAGTAGTCCTTGTGTGGCACTGTGGGTTAATGTGCCAGACTGCAAAGCCATTTGAACTGCAAGGTTGGTGATTCAAGCTCACCACCTGCTCCTTGGAAACCCTATACAGGGTCGCTATGGGTCGGAACTGACTCAATGGCACTTCACAATGACAATAAAGTGTTTTTAAATTGTATTAAATATATACGTAAACAGGGTTTTATTAAGAATTTGAAAAATTTTGATGATTTTTAGGTTTTGCAATTTTGTTTAGTCATAGACATAATAAGGACAAACAGAAGTATTAAAAAGTTCTTGGTGTTTGTTTTATCCAAGATTTCTATAATTTTAGTATATTCTAACTTTTTAGTATATACCTCAGTTGTATTCAGATGAAACACAAAAACTAATCCAGGTGCATATTTAAGTATTTATTAAAAAATGGACTTATGTTAATTGCATTTTGGTATGTCTTCCTTAATTCCTCCAATAGAAATGGCATTAGTAATATATCTGCAAATAAAGTCTGTCCTCAGCTTGAGAATTAAAAGTAAATCAGAAAACTTATATATGATTTTACTTAGAAAATAAAATATATTTTTATGTCTAGGAGTAACTAGAAGTAAGAACACCCTCACCTTCAAATACTCCCCTTTTATTAAATAAGATTTTATAGTGATGATCTTAAGCAGTATATTCTGTAAACTGACTTAGGCTGACTCAAATTTTATTGGACTTAAAGTACACCAAACTTAAATTCAAGAGCAGGGATAAGGTATAAGATCAATATACAGAAATCACTCGGTTTCCTCTATACTAACAAAGACAGCTCTGAAAATGATATTAGGAAAACAAAACTCTTTACAGTAGCCATCCAAAAGATGACATACTTAGGAATAAATCAAACTAGAGAAACAAATGACCTACACAAAGAAAATTACAAAACACTACTACAAGAAACCAAGAGATTTACAAAAATGAAGAATATACCATCCTTATG
>NW_006408547.1:6365950-6366412 GCF_000296735.1 Chrysochloris asiatica | reverse complement strand
TCAACCATCAACACTCATGGAAGCAGCAGTCCAGAAATCAAATGACATATTGCATTAGGCAAATCTGCTGCACTAGACCTATTTAAAGTTTTGAGGAGCAAAGATGTCAGCTTGATGACTAAGATGTGCCTAACCCAAGCCATGGTATTTTTAATAACCTCATACACATGTGAAAGCTGGACAGTGAATAAGGAAGAATGTAGAAGAATTGATGCTTTTGAGTTATGGTGTTGGAAGAGAATACTGAAAGTGCCATGGGTTAACAAAAGAACCAATAGATCCGTTTTGGAAGAAGTGCAGCCAGAGTGCTCCTTGGGGACCAGGATGGCCAAACTTCGTCTCTCATACTTCGGACATATTGTCAAGGGGGACCAGTCACTGGAGAAGGATATCATGTTTGGTAAGGTGGAGGGTCAGAGAAAAGAGGAAGACCCCCAGTGAGATGGATTGGCCAAGTGGCAG
>NW_006408547.1:6359810-6360594 GCF_000296735.1 Chrysochloris asiatica | reverse complement strand
GGTCTTTGACAAAGGGCTAAAACACATAAATGTAGAAGAGATAGTCTCTTCAACAAATGATGCTAGCTAAACTGGAAATCTATTTGCAGAAAAGTGAAACAAGACCTATACCTCACACCATATACAAAAACAAACTCAACATAGGTTAAAGATCTAAATGTAAAACCTAGAATTATAAAGATCATCAATGAAAAACCAGGGGCAAACTTAGTACTGGATATCATAGAGATAAATACAAATGGGGCTCTAATACATGGCACACATACACAATCAAACATTACAAAAAAGCACATGCAGTAGAAGACACAATAGATGACGGACTTGCTAAAAATTAGAAATTTATGTCCATCAAAAGATTTCATCAAAAGAGTGTAAAGGGAGCTCAGAGCATGGAAAAAGATTTTTGCAATGATATATCAGACTAATATCTAGAATTTATAGAAAACTACAACACCTCTACAAGAAAAAGATGAACTCCATTAAAAAATGGGCACGGGACCTGAACAGATACTTCACCAAGGAAGATATACAGGCAGCCAACAAATATATGAGAATATTCTCATGATCATTAGCCACTAGAGAGATGCAAGTCAAAACAACAATGAGATATCATCTTGCACCAACAATAACAGTGAAATTCAAAACAACACAAAACAATAAATGCTGGAGAAGGTATGGAGAAACTGGGACCCTCCTACATTGCTAGTGGGACTGTAGACTGGTTCAACCACTCTGGAGAACAGCATGGCACTTCTTCAAAAAGTTGGAAATAGAAATGCCTTAT
>NW_006408547.1:6347969-6351179 GCF_000296735.1 Chrysochloris asiatica | reverse complement strand
TTGGTCCAGTTGTAAAGATTTTTGCTTTCTTTACATTGAGGTGCAATCCGTAATGAAGGCTATAGTGTTTGATCTTCATCAATAAGTACTTCAAATACACTTCACTTCCAGCAAGCAAAGTTATGGCATCTGTATATTCCTGGTTGTTGACGAGGTTTTCTCGAATTCTGATGCCATATTATTCTTCATAGAATCCATTTTCTCTGACTTCTTGCTCAGCATACAGATTGCATAAATATGGTAAAAGTATTCAACCATGGCAAATACCTTTCTATATTTGAAATTTTTCAGAATCCCCTTTTTCTAATAGCTGCGTCTTTGTCTATGTACTAGTTCCTCATAAGCATAATTAAGTGGTCTGAAATACCCATTCTTCTCATTGTTATACAGTTTGTTAACATCCATACAGCCCAATGCATTTGCATAGTCAACAGTGAACAAGTAAACATTTTTCTGGCAAGATACATCTGATGTCAGTATTATCACAGGTGATGATTTTGAAATTGTCTACTTCAAAATATCTCTAGTTCCACATCCTCTTCTGAATCCATCTTGAATTTCTAGCAATCCCCTTTGAATGTACTCCTACAACCATTTAGAATTATCTTCAGCAAAATTTACTTACATATGATGTTAATGATGTTTCTGGATGATTTCCCATTCCACTGTGTCACCTTTCTTTGGAAGAGGTACAAATATGGATCTCTTCTAATCAATTGTTCAGGGAGCTCTCTTCCAACTTTCTTGGAAACAATGAACAAGCACCTCTAGTGGTGCATTAGTTTGTTGAAACATTTCAGTTGACATTTCACCAATTCCTGGAGCTTTGATTTTCACTTGTGACCTCAGTGCAGCTTGGATTTGCTCCTTAAATGCCGTTGGTTGTTAATTATATGCTGCCTCTTAAAATGGCTGAGCATCAACTGATTTTGTTTTGTTTTGTTTTGGTATAGTGACTCTGTGTATTCCTTCTATATTCTTTGGATTTTTCTGTGTCATTCAATATTTTGTTCATAAAATCCTTCCATGTTGCAACCTGAAGCTTGAACTTTTCCTCCTGTTATTTCAGCTTGAGAAATGCTGAGCATGTTCTTCCCTTTTGGATTTTTAGCTCTAGGTCTTGACATATCTCATACTTCACCTGTTCAAGATGTCCTTTGAAATTTTCTATTCATCTCTTTTACTGCATTTCTTCCTGTCACTATAGATTTTTTATGCTCAAGAGCAAGTTTCAGAGTCTCTTCTGACATCTTTTTTTTTTTCCCCTGTCAGTCTTATTTTCACGAAGTAATAAAGCTCCAGGCTGGTCTACTTGTTCTTTCAAGTGGAAATTTCCCACCTCAGATGATTCTGGATGAGGTTCTGGATTCCACATATGGTCTTATGCAATGTAAAGGCTCCACAGGAAGACTCTTTCACTGGGCAACTTCTAGCCCCTTTAAGATAGTCCTATCAGTTATAGGTTGAAGACGGACTTAAAAGTTTTTGTAGTGATGTTTCTGGCTATTCCTTTCTCCTTCCCTCAAGTGTCTATTTTACAATGGTAGGCAAGGGAAACCAAGACTCAAAAGACAGCCAAGCATCTTAATATTACCCCTTCAAACCATGCCTCAATCCCGGTATCCTGGAGTCCTGTTGTTCTAAGGTTATACATACATCATTGTTTACCTCTGTCCCACTTAGCCCATGCCAGCCTGCCTAACTGTTCTCCCATCCAACTTGTTCTTCCATTCCCCTCCCCTTCTTGTGTATTGCTCCCCCAGCACCCAAGCTATCCTATGTCTATTCCCTACCCTGTGCTCTTCCTTCCCCTCCCCTCATCCCATATATACTGGTGATCAGCAAATATATATATATATATAATTTCCCCCTTTTAGGGTGGGTTATTTTTCTTAATATTTTACAATGGTCCTATGCAGTATTTCTCCTTTTGTGACTGACTAATTTCATTCAGCATAATGTCCTCAAGTGGAGTCCTGGTGTGCTGGTCAATTCACCAGGCTGCAAAGCTGTTTGAACTGCAAGGTTGGTGGTTCAAGCTTATCAGCTGCTCCTTGGAAACCCTATACAGGGTCCTATATGGGTTGGAATAAACTCAACTAGACTGAACAACAACAACACATTGTCCTCAATATTCATCTATGTTATGCAGTGGCTTGCAGCTTCCTTGTTGTTCTTCAAGGTAGCGTAGTATTCCATTGTGTGTATGTTCCACAGTTTTTTATCCATTCTTCAAATGATGGGCACTTAAGCTGTCTCCATCTTTTTGCTATTGTAAGTAGTGCTGCTATGAACATTGGTGTGCATATATCTGCTTGTGTTATAGCTGTATTTCTTTTTTTTTTTTTAATGTTGTATTGTGACTTATGTGATAGTTTACATGGGAGAACATTAGCTTTACATTCATTCTATTGTATATAGTTTCCTTGCCATGGTTACAATCCATTCCATGCATC
Source organism: Chrysochloris asiatica (assembly GCF_000296735.1). Lineage (NCBI taxonomy): Eukaryota > Metazoa > Chordata > Mammalia > Afrosoricida > Chrysochloridae > Chrysochloris > Chrysochloris asiatica. Next base: position 6,348,723 of record NW_006408547.1, on the reverse strand, counting down.
ATCAACCAACCAAAGGGTACAACCTGCAAGCCTGCCTTCCCTGGTTATCAGCATACAGCCCCTCTCCCTCTCTGGGTCTAAGGTCCCCAGCTGCTCCATCTCTCCGTGTCATCGTCTCCACCTCCATCTCTGGTATCACTGCTTCTCTGGGTAGGGTCCTGCTCTCTGCTCTTCTCCATTGGTGATCCCAGGGACCTCCGCTCCTAGACTGCAAAGTTAATCACTCCCCTCCTTTTGCTATAAAACATCTACCTTTACATTCCCAACCCTCACAATCAGTCCTGATACCAATTATTCATCATTATATCACAAGAGACCCATCCGCATCTCCTTTCATCAGTCCCACCTAGATAGATTGGATACTACTCAGTGGAGATTGTACCTTCCTCCGAGTCCTCAGGATCTAGGTTCCCTCTTGAAAGCTTGTAAGCCAGTCACTTCTTGCCTTTGTAACCTGACCATTTTGGGTAGCCAATGTCCAAGTTGCCCATCCCTGTCTATTCTGTGTATGGAGAGGGTGGGAATGATCCTCGCTGTAAAGATTTGTTCCCTCTTTTGAGCTACTACATCCATAGCTGTAGGTCAAGTTCATCAAATAGTATCAGATTACTCTTTTTTTCCTCTTCTTCTTCTAGTTGAGCTTTGATCATCCAGTATTGAAGCCAGGTCAAGTGGGTATTATCTGAAAGTGTGGGTGTTCTTATGCACATGCCCTTTCTTCTTATCAGCTGGATGCTTCACTCTCCACTCTAGT
>NW_006408547.1:6345905-6346979 GCF_000296735.1 Chrysochloris asiatica | reverse complement strand
TCTTCTCACTTGATGGTCCCAGGGACCTCCGTTCCTGGGCTGCAAAATCAATCACTCCACTCCTTTTAGAAAAAAAAAAAAAAATTACCTCTACATTTCTGACCCTCACAATCAGTCCTGATGGCAATTATTCACTGTTGTACCACAAGAGGCTTATCCCCATTTCCTTAAGCCAGCCCGGTCCCAATAGATTGGAAATCCTTCAGTGGATATTCTACCTACCCCTGCCCCATCTGTAACTAGGGTCCTTCTTGAAAGCTTGTAAGCCAGTCACTTCTTGCCTTTATAGCCCCACCCCCACCACCCACCCCCATTTTAGGTCTGGGAGATTTCTAGCCCCTTCAAGGTATTCCAATCAGTTATAAGCTGAAGATGGGCTTACAAGCTTTCTATTGTGATGTTTCTGGCTATTCCTTCCCCCCACCCCCTCAAGTGTCTAATGCACAATGGTAGGCAATGGAAACCAAGATTAAAAAGACAGCCAAGCATCTTAACATTATTCCCCTCTTTTATCCTTCAAAACCATGCCTCAAACCCTGTATCCCAAAGCCCTATTATTCCAAGGTTGTGCATATATCATCATTTACCTCTGTCCCACTTAACCCATGCCACCCTGCCTAATAGTTCCCTCATCGGCCTTATTCTTCTATTCTCCTCCACCTTCTTGTGTATTGCTCCCCTCCGCCCAGCACTCAAGCTTTCCTGTGTCTATTCCCTACCCTGCACTCTATCTTTCCCTTCCTACCTACCCTCTCATCCCATACATCCCAGTGATAAGCAATTATATATATACATTTTTCCCCCTTTTGGGTAGATTCTTTTTCTTAGTCTTTTACAATAATGCTCTTATGCAGCATTTCTCCTTTTGTGACTGACTAATTTCACTCAGCATAATGTCCTCAAGGGTCCTCCATGTTATGCAGTGACTTGCAGCTTCCTTGTTCTTCAAGGTAGCATAGTATTCCATTGTGTATATGTACCACAGTTTGTTTATCCATTCTTCCATTGGTGGGCACTTAGGCTGTCTCCATCTTTTTGCTATTGTAAATAGTGCTGCTATGAACATTGGTGTGC
>NW_006408547.1:6343720-6344590 GCF_000296735.1 Chrysochloris asiatica | reverse complement strand
CTGATTTTTGTATGTTGATCTTATTCCCTGCCACTTTGCTGACTCTTCCAATAGGTCTAGTAGTTTCATTTTGTTTTTTTGCTGAGTCTTCGGTGTTTTCTATGTATAGGATCATATCATCTGCAAATAGAGTTTTACTTCCTCTTTGCCAATTTGGATGCCTTTAATTTCCCTATCATGCCTTATAGCTCTGGCTAAAACTTCCAACACAATAGTGAATAGGAGTAGTGACAAAGCATATCCTTGTCTGGTTCCTATTCACAGAGGGAAGGCTTTCTGTTTCTCTCCATTGAGAGTGATGTAGGCTCTTGGTTTTGTGTATATGCTCTTGATTATGTTCAGGAATTTCCCTTCAATTCCTACTTTGTTAAGTGTTTTTTATCAGAAATGGATGTTGGATTTTGTCAAATGCCTTTTCTGCATCAATCTATATGATTATGTGGTTCTTTTCTTTTTTCTTATTTACATGGTGGATAACGTTGATTGTTTTTCTAATGTTGAACCATCCTTGCATCCCTTTTATGAAGCCCACTTGGTCATGATGTATTATTTTTTTTTGATGTGCTGTTGGATTCTGTTAGCTAGAATTTTTGCGTCTATGTTCATGAGGGATATTGATCTATAGTTTTCTTTCTTAGTGATGTCCTTCCCTGGTTTTGGTATGAGTGTTATGCTTGCTTCATAAAAAAAGTATTATGGAGTTTTCTATACTCTTCTATATTCTGGAATAATTTGAACAGAATTGGTGACAGTTCTTCCCTGAATGCTTGGAAGAACTTACCCGTGATGCCATCTTGGCCTGGACTTCTTTTGGTTGAGAGTTTTTTGATGACCTGATCAATTTCTTCTTTTGTTTTGGGTCTTTTCAAG
>NW_006408547.1:6330075-6342013 GCF_000296735.1 Chrysochloris asiatica | reverse complement strand
AAAAGTTTTCACAACTGGACTAATAAATAATATCATAATAAAGAGAGAAAAGATTGAAGCTGTCACAGACTTCGTTTTACTTTTATCCACAATGGAAGCAGCAGTAAAGAAGTCAAAGGACATACTGTATTAGGCAAATCTGTTGCAAATGAATTATTTAAAGTGTTGAAAAGCAAAGATGTCAATTGCCCCATATTCACATGGAAGTTGGACAATGAATAAAGAAAACTAGAGAGTGGATGCATTTGAATTATGGTGTTGGAGAAGAATATTAAAAGTACCATGGACTGTCAGGTGAACCATTTTTTCTTGGTAAAAGTACAGCCAGAATGCTCTTTGAAGGCTAACATGGTGAGATTCCTTCTCTGGTACTTTGGACATTTTGTAAGGAGTGAGCTGTCTCTGAAGAAGGACATCAAACTTACAATAATTGGAGGGTCCCTGAAAAAGAGGCATATCCCCAATGAGATGGATTGACATAGTTTTAGCAACAATGGGTTCAAACAGAATTCTAAGAATGGTGCAGGACCAGACAGTATTTCATTCTGTTGTATGTAGGGTAGCTCTGAATTGGACACCAACAAACGACAGCAACAGCATGATTTCAAGAGCAAATTATTCTCGTTTATGTGTCTAGTTTTTCCTTATACTCAACAATTTCATCTCCAGAACAGTTTTAACTTTAAAGTAAAAACTAATATTGAGAAATATTAGTAAGGATAGACAAATTATGGAAGAAGAAACAGGGATCCTGAAATCAAAGGGTTTTTCTTGAGTACATAGATTGAGTTAATTTGCCTGATTTGGGATATTTAAAATTCTCTCCAATATGGGAATAAAAGGCATTCCTTATTATTCAGGTTATCAGTGGTAGCATTTTCTGGCTGGAGTCCTGGCGTGGCACTGTGAGTTAATGTAATGGACTACGAGGTCAATGGTTCAAGCTCACCAGTTATTCCTTGAAACCCTTTATAGTGTTGCTATGGGTTGGAACAACAACAACAACAACAAAGTATATTCTAGTTAGCCTATGTAAACATGTTTTTAACTTTGTTATTAATAAAGGCATTATATTTTATTATTATATCTCAGTACTAGCTTTAACACTACATATATCATTTATAAAATATTTGAGAGTAGGCATTTAGAATTTTCTGGGGATTGTTTTTTATTTTAAACAAAATAAAAAATTCTTTATATAAGGATTTTTATATTGAGTTTCAAATTAATTGCTGTCATACACAATATTTTGAGAGACTTATGTGAGGAATGTTAGAATAGATTTCCCCTAAACATGAATTGAAATCATTTCAAAACCTTCCAAAATCGGTCTTAGGATCCAAGTCCTCAGTAATATTGCATTTAACATTGAAAATGAAAAGGGTACAATATTTTAGAGATGACCTCCAAAGACCTTGACGTGTTAGGGCCCAAGTTCAGGCCTCACAGAGTTTATGTTTCCACAGCTGCAGATGGTGGCATCTCACACTTCATCATCTTCCAGATCAGTTAAACACACATTTTCACATGTAGCTTCGACACCAAACCTCAGAAAGGAAATAGAAAATGCTAATATTTTCACAGTAAAGATTATATATTTTTGAAATATAGGTTGTCTAATGTGCTATTTTAATGAATGGAATATGAAAGTATTCTTTTTTATATAGGGTAAAGCAGTTTATATCCTCTAAGGAGAAACTTTGAGCATAATTTGTAAACAAAATGTAAAGCCATCCATAATTACAAAAATAGGGTAGATTTCTTTTGCACATTTAAGCACTGGTTTTAAAATGACTCACAAAATCATTGAAATATAAACATTCCTTTACAGTTGGAGAATGTTGATGATTTCAATTTTAATCACATTGTAACATGCATCTTAAATGTATTATTTTGGCTTAAATCTACATTCTTTTACAAAGATACAAGGGAGAAATGAAAATTCACATGTGTACATTTGATAACCCCCACTATGATAATTCATATATGATAAAACCCCTGGCAACTATACTGAACCCCTGAGTTTAACACAATAGAAGTTTATTTAGAGCTCATCTAAGACTCCAGTGAAGGTGTTTCTTGTCAGGAGATAACTCTTTTCCATGTAATTCAGGAATCTAGGCTCCTAGTATTTTGTGAATTCATCATCCTGTATAATCAGATGACAGGAGAAAGAGCATAAAGAAGGGAGGTGCACTTTCTAAAACTACTTGCAACCTCTCATCCAATAAAAGTAGTCAAGGGCCAAACCTAGATGTTAAGTGGATGAGCAACTTGTCTCAGAAAGGGCATTCGTTAATGTACAACAATCAATCAACTGGATGGGAAGTCTGCATTTTGAGAAGTAGCTAACTGTCCAGGCCAAATTCTTAATGTGCAGCCAGGTTTATGCTGAAGCCAGATCATTTTGTTTCACAAGATCCAAATGTTAAATTCTCATTAATGTGCTGATGGTGGTTGTGGTAGTTATGTGCCGTGGAGTCAGTTCTGACTCATAGCGACCTTTTACAGGGTTTCCGAGGCTGAAATTGTTATGAGAGCAGAAAGCCTCATCTTTCTCCCGCTGAACAGCTGGTAGTGTCGAACTGCTGACCTTGTGGTTAGCAGCCCGATTTGTAACCACTACGCTTGTTTATTAAACTTAGCCATAGTTAAAATTATATTACATAATTACCAACTAAGTAAGCAAAGGTAATAAAAAACAAATTCATCCTTCCTAATTATATGACTGGTGTGGTGCTGTGGGCTAATGCGTCAGACTGCAAAGTCATTTGAACTGCAAGGTCGGTGGTTCAAGCTCAGAAGCTGCTTCCTGGAAACCCTATACAGGGTTGCTATGGGTCAGAATCAACTTGACGGCACTTAACAACAATTATATTACTACCTTTTCCTATTACCAGTGTCATCGAGATTATTTACGTCGTATCCGTATCCTTGTGGGGAAAATACACTATGCCACTGCATATCTTTCCTGAACTTTCTGCACTCAGTGATGTCACTTTGATAGCTTCTGCCTCAACAGCCTTGATGAAAGTACAGCCCAGAAATCATCAAATGCTACAAATCCAGGCATTTTTTTGGCAATCCATTTTTTCAGTATTTACCATCACACGACCAATGAGTTAATGTTTCAGATATAAGACGGTTTCAAAATGTTCATAGAAAAATGGAACTGAAAAATAATGGGATGTTTTTCCCATGAACTTTTTGAAGCCCCCTCATATATCTATATTCATATTATATCCTTATCCTTAAGTATAGATTAGATATACTGCATCTTTGTGCCATATATCTATATCTCTACTTCTAACTGGCATATATCTAGTTCTTTCTTTATCTCTACTTACACCTATATTCAAAAACTTGTTTAAAATACACATTCTTTTATAAGCTTTTTTTTCCTAGCAGTACTATGTAATTGACATCTTTCCTTGCCAGTATATGTGCGTTGTCATATTAGACTATATATTAGTTGTTGCTACTTAAAACAACTTAATTTATTACCTAACATAGGAAGTCTATTGCTAAATTTGGTAAGTTGGTTGATTATGGAAACATTTATAAATTATTGTTGTTAAATATCATTGAGGTGGTTCCAACTCATAGTGAACCTGTTTAGGGTTTCTGGAGAGCCACTGGTATGGTGTCAAAAAGCTCATGAAAAATTCATCACTTTTTAATTCCATTTTTGCATGAGCTTAAAAAATGTATAAAGACATATACGAGAGCATGGTGGGATCTTGATGTGGCACTGTAGGATAAACATTTGACTGCTAACCACAAGGTCAGAGATTCAAACCCACCAGTCATTCATTGAAAACCCTATACCAGGTCGCTATGAGTCAGAACCGACTCTACTGCACTTAACGACAATAACAATGGGAGCACAGTGGTTCTGTAATATAAACACTGGACTCAAACAACAAGTGTAGCAGTTGAAGCCCGTCAGCTGCTCCATGGCATGATGAGGCTTTCTGCTCCTGCAAAAATTTACCCCTTGGATATCGTATACAGGGGTCCTGTGAGGCAGTTCCAACTCCATGGCATCTAACAACAATATACACAAAGGATTGGTTCTGACACACGGTAACCCTGTGTACAACAAAATGAGACACAGTCAGGTCCTGCTTCATCCTCACAGTTATTATGATGAGCCCGTCTTCCAACCTCTGTCAATCCATACTTTTCAACTAGGGCATTGTACCTGTGTTTCACTGCTATTTGTCAGGTCATTAGGGGCTAATTCCTCAGAAATGGACCACCTATTCCTGGAGTCCTCACATGGCACTGTAGTGCTAATGTTAACATCAGCAGTTCAAACCCACCAGCCACTCCTTGGAAACACTATACAAGGTCGCTATAAGTTGGAACCTACTCAAAGGTATTTAACAACCAATTCAAAGCGATGCATAATCCGTTATGTTATCAGGGCAGGAGCACTCTCTTTCTGCTATATATGTGTGTTGGTTGGTTGTGTGCCACTGAGTCTGATCTAACTCATAGGGACCTTGTATAGGGTTTCTAAGGCTATAAACCTTTACAGGAGCAGAAAGTTTCAACTTTCTCCTGCAAAGCAGCTGGTAGATTTGAACCGTTGACTTTTTGGTTAGCAGCCCAATATATATGTTGTTGTTTGAGTCAGTTCCAACTCAAAATGAGCCTGTATAGAATTTCTGAGGAGCAGCTAGTGAGTTTGAACTGCCAACCAACCTTGAGGTTCAAACCAACCTTGTGGTCCAGTGCTTATCCTACAGCACCATACCAGAAGTCTTATATACTGTTGTTTTCAAGTGCCATCGAGTTGGTTCCAACTCATAGCAACCTTGTAAAGGGTTTCTGAGGAGTGACTGGTGAGTTTGAACCACTTATCTTGTGGTTCACACCAACCTTACAGTGCTTATACTATAGTGCCACACCAGGAGTATATAACGGAACCAGGTGTTACCACCTTACTCATGGGAATTCTGCTGGAATTATATCAAGGAGTTGCAGATCCGGGAGAGGTGTCAGGAGAGAAAACAGGATCCAGACACAACAGGAATTCGAAGGAGCAAGTTTAATAGAAACCGAAAGTACACTCAATAGGCGAGGGGTCTCTCTCTGAAAGCAGCTGAGATTATCCTCAGGCAAAGCTTGGTCTAGGGGCATTTATGCTTTTAAAAGCCCATCTCTGATGCACTGGAAATTCATAGGCTCTTCTCTGTCTGTCTCCTTATCTAGTTATTTTGTCACTTTGCCTGCGTCCGTTATTGTACTACCTTGGTGATGGTTTAGCGGGGAGTGGAAAGTATCTGTTCCTCCTTTCCTCCTTTCTCACATCCCTGTTCTACCATTCCCCCGAGAGAGGGAATGATGAGGCCCTAAATCTTTAGGGAATGGGGTAGCTAAGTCATTCTGGCTACTTCTTGCTGATGTAGGGCATGGTCCTACCTACAGGGTCTCAGTTCATCCTATTCTAGATAATGGAAGGGGGATGGAAGGAGGAGGCCCACTGTTCAATGGGGTTCAGTTATGTTGGGAAGATGGTACATTCCTGTTGGCTTGTAGGACTTGGATTTTAACAGCCTGAAAATGAGAAGAGACAAATTTGACTAAATGATTCAAAATAACCAGCCCCAAAGCTCGAGTAATCACAAAGATTATTGCTGTCTTAAACTAACTGAAGGAGAAGAGATTGTAAGCACTAGGGCAATGAGAACAGTCCCAATGATGGGACTCTCTTAGCTATTTTTTGTGGCAGTTCCCAGAATGCTATTAAAGTTTTCTTGTACCTGTCCTGATTCATTTACATAAAAACAGCACTGTTCTTTAGGGAGTCTGGTTTTGCAGCATTGTCAGAGTTTTGCTAGTTTGTACTGAGGATGTTGCTGTCTCTTTAGTTATGGTTTGCTATATCCTGAGGGAGCCTCCTTCTGCTGTAGCTTCAGTTGTGGCTAGTAGGCTAAAAGATGGCTATCAGGGAGACTAATGGTGCAGCCTTCTTCATTAGTTTGCCAGGGGATCTGAAGGGGGAGATGAGAGAGGCATTTCCGGGAGCAACCTCTATGTTTGGGAACATAAGGCCAAGGGAACACCTTCTTCTCCAATTTGGGGAAAACATCCAATATGTCTTATATCCACATATCCAGTATACTCCACTTTGTGGATTCAAGTGGGCTAAAATATCTATTCATGCTAATTCCTGGGGTTTACCTTCTCTGGTGATAGGTGGCCCTCCCACAGAATTTTGTTCTCTACCATCTGACCCCTTGTGCAGAAAAGGTGGGAGAAACTAGAAGGCCAGATAAGGGAGTTGGGTCATGGCCAGTTCTATTTATAATTTCTGTCATAAAAGATCCTCTGCTTGGGCTAAAATTAAAAGCCCAGAAAGGGGTTCTTTTCACAGTCAGGCAGTCATTGGAGGTCTCTTGCTGGGTTGTCCTGGACAATAAGCTGAGGTGACTGATAACTTCAGTGGAGGATCAGAAATCAAAGGTATCGGGTACTGAGTAAAAATAAAGTTTTTTGTGTCTATACAAGCATACTGTTGCTGTCTGCATTCTACAAAAGGGCAGAGGTTGATGCCTGCTAAAGTATTCATAAGAGGGGCAGATTCAACTTTGAAGGTTTGTTGGCACTGTTCTGGAGGGATACTTCCTACGGAAGTCCACTGATCTGACTGGAGATACAGATAGGGAACTTAACTGTTCTCATACTTGTCAAAAGTGAGAAGATTACTCCTCCACGAGATCCAACAATAGAAGGAAAGGGAACTATAGGTTGGACATATACTTGGAGTATTTGTTGTACCACTGTTCCCCAAGCCATAGACACAGTGGTGACTTGACTCATGGGGACATTTGACCAGTCACCGGAGAAAGATATCATGTTTGGTAATGTAGAGGGTCAGAAAAAAAGAGGGAGACCCCCGACAAGATGGAATGGCACAGTGGCAGCATCAATGGACTCAAGCATGGCAATGGTAGTGAGGTTGGCCCAGGATCAAGCAGTGTTTTGTTCTGCTGTGCAGAGGGTCGCTATGGGTTGGTACCGACTCGATGCCACCTCACAGCAACAACAATTCCTTTAGAGTTAAGTGTTGTACATACTCTCAACTCCTCAGTGTGAGGCACATCCAGCAAGATTGATGCAGGTGCAAGTATTGTGTAGTGGAGTTAACTAGGTGGCAGGTAGAGGCCAAGGCAGGGGTGGGGGTGTGGCTCAGGGATAGATTCTAGTCTCTTTATTACAAGGATTTGGATGAGTAGGACAGTTACCATTTTACTTTTCAATAAATTCATCATTACCTCAAGTAAAGGTATGGGTAATATAGTACATCAAGGTTAAGGATAAGAGACAGATAAAGAGAATAAATATTATGGCTCATGAGTGCCCTAAGGACTCATATAAGAATGTATAGAAGGCACATTTCCTACTTTCCCTGAAATCTTCAAGGCAGCAAACAGTTCACTCCCCTAGAACTTTTGAGGTTACCGGTTTAAAGGGACAGTGTTTTAATCTAGCGGAAGTTAGGCAGACAGGGATTATAGTTTTAGGATGGGGCACGGAGACCCCTAACCATGCGGAATGGAAAAGAAGGCATCTTTGAAATACAAGACGGAGTAAAATTTTGTTAGTGAAGGGACTTGGGGTATTAGGGTATAAGGATTGAGGACCACCAGGTATAGCAGGAACACTATATAATTTAATTCATAGCTCTTAAATCCTGGACCAACCGTCACTTGCCATAGGGCTTTCTAACTATTAAGATGGGAGTGCTGTATGTGGAGGACTTTTCTATGAGCATGGCCATGCTTTAAGCTTCTGGACATTGGGAGCAAGGCCCTGTAGCTCTTCAGGGGACATTTAGTATTGCTTTCTCTGAGAGTAGCCCACTCCGGGTTGTAGGGATATCTGTACCAGAGAGATGCCTTTTGCTCTAGCAGGCTTCCCATCAGCCCATACTAGGGGATCAATACTCACAATTTCTGGCAGAATATTTGGCTCCTTCTTCTGTTTCTTAAGGATTGTCACTAGGGAAGCTGATGTAAAATGAACATGGGTTCATATTTTTGCCAATAAATGTCTTCCCAAAAGTGGTGAAGAATATCAGAGTGTATCAAAAACCAGTGGGAGAATAAGAAACTTCCCCACACATATGGGAGGGATTTGGAGAAAACTTCCTTACCAGCCTTCACACTATCCCTACAATCATCACAGAGTTGGGGAAAGGAGGTCATCAAGGCTCTGGAGGACTGAATAACTCGGTTGTGGATCAGCCCTTCAAAGTGAAGGGGAATCATGACCCAGTCCGCCTCCATCGCCAGTAGGGATCCAGGGCCCCATCAGTCTGTTGCCATGGTCAAGACTTTCTCAGGACACTCAGGGAGATACACATGAAGCAAGTGGCCGGGCACAACTTTCCCCTGACCCCTTCACTCCTGGGGTCTCATACCCTGCACTTGCGGCTCCAGTGTCCCATGGACAATTACAGCCTAGGACATCTGATCCTGGGTTGCTATGAGTCAGAAGTGAGTCTGTGGCCCACATCCACCAACGACATATATATCTATATTCTCATATCTGAGGTTTGAAACTGTAGTTTAAGAAATTAGATAATTTTAAATCTGTTGGTCATCATAAATTTGTTACTAATTTAAATCTCTTTTAGAAGAAATGATGGAAATGCTTTGGGAAATTGTTATTTTATTTAGTATTACATCTTGATTGATCATGCCTATAGAAGGATTGTATGGCTCTAAGTATTCTATGAAGTCTCTGCAGAGATTATATCTAGACCAGTTCTAGTGACTGACTGCCTTCTTTTCTAGTCTTAGTCTACAGTTGGTGTTATGGATTGAATTGTCTTCTGGAAATGTTTTTTTCCCACAGCCTAGCCTGTGCTTGTGTTTATAATCCACTTGGTAATGGATCATGTTATGTTACTAAAGCAGCGTTCGTGTATTCTTGAGTGAATCTCTTTTCAGAAATATCAGAGAATTCACAAACAAGTGGAGATGAGAGAGGATATATGCAAAGCCCCATGAAGATCCCTAAAGATTCAAGATCTTAGGACGTTCCTACAGAATCGACAGAGACAAAACACGCCCTCATAGCCCACCCCCTGAATTCAGCTCACCTCCTCAACTGTAAGACAATGTATTTCTGCATTTTAGACCCTGCCACTAGTAGCGTTTCTATTACAGTACCACTAGATAACTGAGACAATTTGAATCAGCTAGATGTGATTAATAGACACTTGAAATGTATGTAACCAGCGGGATTAAGAGACTGAAGTTTCATTTATTTATTATACATGTGCAAATATTACATATAATAGCCAGTTTATATAATTATTGAAACAAATAAAAGACAAAAAGTTAAGGACTTTCTGTTTTTTCCTTTGTTCACTGGTTAAATAATGGAGAAGTTTAAAAATGTTCACTGTATTCTGAACTCATATTTAAACATTTCCTGAAATCAAAAAAAATGCTTGTGCATATTCAATAAAAATATGTTTTAAAGTGGCAATATGATTTCATTTCTTGCCAATTACACATTGCACATGAATGAGTTAAAATAAAAGATTCTATGGGGAAAAAAAGCCTATTTGTAACTTAGATAATGTGAACTGAATTTGAAATTTTTCATATAAACAAACCACTAGCGATGTTATATATTTTGTAACATGAACCAACATGTAGATTTTTATAGTAATTGACTGTGCTAGGTAAATTTCCTATAATTTTAATAATACTTCACTGAGATTAATGTATTCACAGTTTCTTTATAGTTTATGCAATTCACCTTTCAATTTGATATTAATATTACTACTGATTCAACAATTACCAATCCTAAATGAAAATGAAAATTGAATATTTAAAGATCAATAGTCTAGGCTATACATTGACCTCATCAGATGGAATGTAAGAAATAAAATTAACTACAGCTGTGGAAAGAAACAATAGAGAAGATCAATATCATCAGTCAAAACAATGCAATGAAGCAACTGTGGAACAGACCATCAATTGCTCATAGGCAAGTTCAAACCGAAGCTGAAGAAAATTAAAACAAGTTCATGGGACTCAAAATGTGACCTATAACATACCTCAAAAATAGATTTGATTCATTCAGCACTAATTACTTAAGATCAGAAGAACTGTGTGAGGACATCAAGCACATCATACAGGAAGAAAACAAAAAATTCCTAAAAAAGACTGGAAAGAAAGAAAAGACCTAAATGGATGTCAGGAGAAACTCTGAAGCTTTCTTTCTAATACAGAGATACTAAAGCAAATGGAATAAATGAGGAAATAAAGAGCTGAATAAAAAGTTTCAATGGATAGCTCATTGAAATAGACAAAGTAATGCATTGTAATGAAATATGCAAAGACCGGGAGTTAGAAAACCAAAAAGGAAAAACACATTCAACATTTCTCATATGAAAGAACTGAAGCAAAAATTCAACTCTCATTTTGCAATATTGAAGGATTCAATGAGCAAAATATTGAATGATGCAAGAAGCATCAGAAGACAGAAAGAATACATTAAGTCACTGTACTAAAAAGAATTCATCGAAGTACAATAATATCATCAAGGACAGAAGCTGTTGTAGGAAGAAGTCCAATTTGCACTGAAGGCCTTGCTGAAAAACAAGACTCCAGTAGTCGATGGAATTCAAATTGAAATATTACAGCAAACGGATGCAGTACTGGCATGTTCACTCATCTATGCCAATACATTTGGAAGACAGCTACCTCACCACCTTACTGGAAGAGATCCATATTTGTACTCATTCAAAAGAGGCGATACAACAGAATACGGAAATCATTAAAATAATCATTAATATCACATGCAAGTAACAATTTTCTGAAGATAATTCAAAACCAATCTCAGTAGAACATGGACAAGAACAATTAGAAATTCCAGCCAGATTCAGATGAGGACATGGAATATAGATATTTATCATATCAGATGTATTTTGCCTGAAAGTAGAGAATATTGACTATGCCATGGCATTTGACTGTGTGGATCTTAAGACAGGGAGATCCTTGTGAAAAATGGGTATACCAGAAAATCTAATTGTGCTATGAGCAACCTGTATATAGACCAAATGGCCGTCATTAGAAGAGAATTCAGGGATACTTTTTGTTGTTGTGTGCCGTTGAGTCAGTTCTAACTCATAGAGACCCTGTATAGGGTTTCCGAGAGCAGCTGGTAGGCTTGAATTGCAGACTTTACTGTTACTGTACGTACATTGCTTCTCCTGTAGCACACGAAGTGATGCTGAATGATTCAAAATCTGGTAAGGTATGTGTCAGGGTTGTATCCTTTCACTATACTTTGAATATAATCTGAGAAACTGAATTAAATGACGAAGAACATGGCATCAAGATTAGAGGAAGATTTTATAATGACTTGGAACATGTAGATGAAACAACCTTGATTGCCAGAAGGGAACAGGATTTGAAACACTTACTGAAGAAAATCTGAGACTATATAGCCTTCCATTAGAAAGTATCTCAATATCTCACTTCCTTTGAGTACAACATCAAGAGGAACCAATCACTGGACAAGTGCATCCTACTTGGTAAAGTTGAAGATAAGAAGAATCAGCTAGACTGACACATGGTTGTAACAATGGGCTCAAACATAGCAATGATTGTGAGGATGGTGCAGATCCAAACAGTATTTTGCTCTGTCATATACATAAGGTCTCTATTTGTTAGAGCCAACTCTGCATCTAATAACAATGTTGAATTGGCAAGAGTAAATTTTCATTCCTAAGGACATCATTTAATTGTTTCCAGCATTTTGTGTTTCAGAGGATTAAGCCATTGGCAGCTTGATAATTCATTCTATTAATTACATAATTTATTATTTTCTTCCCTCTATAGGGAAGACAGCTCTGGTAGCGTAGTGGTTATGAATTGGGCTGCGAACCGCAAGGTCAGCAGTT
>NW_006408547.1:6309984-6329805 GCF_000296735.1 Chrysochloris asiatica | reverse complement strand
GAAACCCTATACAGGGTCAAAATGGGTTGGAACCGGTTCCACAGCACTTAACAACAACAACATAGGGAAGACAGATTTTTTTATAGTCTTAAAATTTTAACAACAAATCTTGGACTAGATCGAGGTATAATTCTCTTTCATTAATTTTACCTGTTCATTGTTGTTTTCATTGTAAAGGGTTAAGGCTTCTGGGCCTCAGGGAAATGCCTTTATTCTTCTGAATTCTTTCACTTTTTAGACTGTGTATTATTTTTATATTATTTTGTGTTCTATCATAAAGCATCAGTAATGTGTGGAAGTTTAAAATATAAACAATATAGTCACCAGAAATGAACACATTATTAGTTCTGAAACTCATGACACAATTTGCGGTACTTACTTAGACAAACTGAACTGTACTTCCATCATATTTAAAATATTAGTGCCTTTTTTTTAACATTTCAAAAAACTGTATTAGGAAAGTAGTAACCAATGTGTGCAATAAAACAGGAAAAGGAGAAGAGATAAATTGAAATTTTTGCTAAATAGTTTCTCCAAAATATTTCCTTTAAATATATGGATTATTACCAGAACATAAAGGAAACAAAATCAATGAACATCATGATAAATGCCGAAGATATCATAGTTGTTAAGGAAGTGTTTAAGGACAAAAGACATTACTTTGTGGAGGAGTAAGGTGCTGCCTAGAGTCCTCGTGCGGTGTTCTAAGACAAGTACTGGACCTCAGGTCAGATTGAACCACATGGTTGTTGACTCAAACTCACCAAAGCTGCTTCTCCGAAACCCTATACAGGGTCGGTATGAGTCATTACTGACTCTTCAGTACTTAAGAGCAAGGTGACTCCTGATACGGCACTGTGGGGTCAGTACTGGGCTGGGAACCACAAGGTCAGCAATTCAAACACACCAACTGCTCCTCAGAAACCTTAGACAGGGTTGATATGAGTCAGAACCAACTTATTAGCACTTAACAACAACAACAACAACGTGCACCTGTCCATAGCCATGGTGTTTTCAGTCATCCCAGGAGCATTAGAAAACTGAGCAATGAATAAAAAAGACTGAAGAAGAATTGATATCTTTTAATGTGCTAGCAAAACAAAAAAAGAGCTCTGGTAGCGTATTGGGCTGTGAACTGCAAGGTCAGTAGTTCGAAACTACCAGCTGCTCTGCGGAAGAAATCTGAGGCTTTCTGCTCCTGTAAAGCTTTACAGCTCGAACAGGAAACCCTGTTCGAGGTCGCTATGGGTCAGAACCGACTCGACGGCAGTTAATAACAACAATGTGCTAGCAAAGAATACTGAATTTTCCATACTCTGATAGCGTAGTGGTTACAAGTTGGACTGCTAACCTTTAGGTCAGCAGTTCAAAACTACCAGCCATTCCACAGGAGCAAGATGAAGCTTTTTGCTCCCGTAAAGATTTACAGCCTCAGAAACCCGATTCAGGGTCGCTTTAAGTTGGAACTGATTCCACGGCATATCCCCACCACCACCATGCCAGAAGAATAAACAAATTAGTCTTGGAAGTATGCTCTTTAGAAGTAAGGGTGTCAAGAAATAGTATCATAGTACCTTGGCAATGTAATCAAAAGGGACCAGTCCCTAGAAAAAGATATTTTGCTTGGTAGAGAGTCAGTGAAAAGAGAATGACCCTAAACTAAATGTGGCTGATACTACAGCTCAAACAAGGTCGTGAGGATTGTGCGGGACCTGCCAGTATTTCATTCAGTTGTCTGTTACTATGAGTTGGAACCAGCTTGCAGGTAGTTAATATCAACATTAGTGTTTATTTCATTGTTGAGTCAAGCTTCTATTTTATTTTTATAAATTTTATAAGATAGTATTCTCTGGTTCTCACAAATAGTTATTTCTGTGAACTATATACAGTGATATTTTGTCTTTTTCTTGCTTAGACAGAATGATGTTTGCCTAAACTATGAGATTTAAAATAGCTATGTTTACGAATCAGGCTGCTAATCTCAAGATCAGCAATTCGAAACTACCAGCGGCTCCACTGGAGAACAATGAGGCTTTCTGCTCCCATAAAGATTTACAGTCTCAAAAACCCTATACAGCGTTGCTATGGGTCGGAACCGCCTCGATGGTGCTTAACAACAACAATCCCTACTTTGTCAAATCTCCAATAGAATTTCTCTGTAACTATCACCCCAAATCGATCTGAAATTAAATTAGATCATTTTCCTAATCTCATAGCAATTTGTAGTTTTCATCTTAATTATTTTAAGTGTTTGAAATTAAATAATTATTTGTATCATTATTCCAAAGTTAGGAACTTTGTCTTATTTTATTCTGGTGTTCTTAAGTGCTGTCAAGTCCATTCTGACTCATAGCTCTGACCCTGTATAGGGTTTCTGAGGAGCAGCTGGCATCAATTAATAATATACTTGAAGTCTTTTATGTTGTCTGATGTACAAACCTTATTGAATTTAAATGTTGAATGAATAAGTTCTTGTTCAAATATTTTAGCCTGATTATAGGAGAAAAGGGCAATTGCTTATTTATTTTTTTTCACCCATATTAACAATTTGATATTCCAATAACACTAACAATTAGAATGAGATATAAATAAAGCTGCCACGTGATAGGAAACTAGAGTAAACAACTTGACCTGGTGCTCTAAGGCTTGTGCATGGTCATCTCCTGAGCTGTTTTGATGTCTTTGGTACACCCATTGTGCTGTTGTGACAGCCCCAAAGAATCAAAGGAATGTATCCATTATGTGAAATGTCAAGCAGATTTTTGAACATAATACTTCTGTTGTTTCAGTTCTCACTTCTCAATTTATACTAAGTAGAGACTGATGATGTACTGGTGTGTGCTAGGGAATAAATACTTGACTGCTAACTGAAAGTTTCGCAGTTCAAACCCACCACTAGCTCTCTGGCATTTAACAACAAAAACAACCCTTTGTACCTTGCAGTATAATGAGTTGTTTAATATGTCTTTTTGAGTCTTAATCTTTGCAACTCCCACCAAATGACAGATGGGTGTGAATAAGAGAAGGTGGGAGAAGATACAGATAGTATAATGTGATTCAGGTGTGAATGATGGTTAACAGAGTTAACTGTGATTGTAAACACTTGGAACTCTAACTTGGTTATAAAAAGAGCCATCTCAGAAGCAGGAGGAGGGATTTCACTACCATCAAAGAAGAAAGGTCAAGAGTGGCGCTTGTCCTTTGGTTCCCTGAGATCTCTGCACCTTAAAACTCCTAGGGCTAAGGACAGAAAGTTGTAATACTGGAGAAGTAGTAGAGGAGCAGAAGTAACAGAACCAAAAACTCCAGCTCCAGATAGAATGGTGGACTTCCAAGCCTACAGAGCACGGAAAGCTAAGTACCCTTAGGGAAGAGACATGTTTGCAGAACAGCGTACCCCCATATACTTAATGGGGGTAGCTAGATTTGCTGGCCCATAAAGCAAGAGGCTAGTGCCTTTGGACTGAGACGTGTAGCTGAGTAGAGCGTCTTCTGGCATTTATTAGCAGCCCTAGAAGAATTGGTGGCATTGTTGGAGCAGGCAGAAGCCAAGGTGTCTGTGACTGAAGAAACCAAGGATGAAAAAGAGCCCTGCCTGAGGACATGGCTTAAGAGGGGCTGTCCTGGCTAACAGAATTGAGCCTTGAACATATTCTGATCCTGCATTGTAACCTGTCAACTTCCTGATAAACCCCATAATCGTGAGTATTGTTTCTAAGTTTTGTTTGACTATTGCAATGAAGTGTTGACCCCAACTGAGAGGATGCTGTGGCAGGCATGGTTTAATGCTCTTGTTTTGCCAGCTGACTGACAGTAGTTGCTGAGGTCTCCAGGTTGCCTTCCTCCTGATCCTTGCTTCAAGTAGGTGTGGTTCTGAATTGGGAATTTCTTAGGGTTATCCTGAGTTCAAACAAACCAACAAGATCAGCCTAGGCAGTACTAGAAGTATCTAGATGAATTTGCCCACAATAATTCATCAGCAATGTTCTTATTTTCCAAATTCATAATTTTGTATATTTCCCAAATCTCAAGATTATGTGAAAATGGGATAGTAATCATATAGTTTAAAATTACCATCTTTAAATTGTGAAATATAAGAAAAATATTCAAGAAGAAAAAAGTGTTATAATCTAACAAATGGTTGTTGTAGTTGTTAAGTGCCACTGAGTCAGTTTCAACTCATAGCGACCCTATATAGGGTTTCAGAGGAGCAGCTGGTGGGTTAGAACCACTAACCTTTGGGTTAGTAGTCTACTGTTTATCTTACAGCATCACATCAGGTAGTTGGTATAACGTTACTTGGTCAGTATTTATAAGATTTGGAGTGTTGAGTATATTTCCTTAGAATATACACTTTCTATATTAAGGGATCATATCTTACTCATATTGACACTATTTTTTTATTTGGATCCCTGGTATGGCACTGTGGGTTAATGTGTTGGACTACAATGTCAGTTTGAACCACAAGGTCTGTGGTTCAAGTTCATCAGCCACTCCTCGGAAATCCTACACAGGGTCGTTATAGGTCGGAACTGACTTGAGAGCACTTAACAACAACAACAATTTTATTATTTGACACATAGTAGGGAAAACACTCAATTTCATTTCATTTTAAGAATGACAAACTATATAAATAAGGTTTTCAAGGTTATATACAATTTGTCCACAAACTTAGAAAGATGATACAAAGTTCTATATCATGTTTTGTTGATTATAAAATTAAAATGGGCATGTGTGGTGACTGAAGAAATAAGGATAAATCATAGTTTTTATTCTAGTAAGAATTTTGACTCCACATTTAGTAATATTGCATTCTATTTTATCCATTTACTTTTTAAAACTTTAGATTTGAGAGAAAATGATGGTGTTGTTTTTAATAAAAGTCTTTAGTATTGATGGAGTATCTGATGTTCTACATACAAAGACTTATGTAGGCTATGAATTTACATTTACCTGAAATCCTATATCTGAAATATACTTGGTGGGGTTAGTTGTGTGCTGCTGAGACTGCTCTGACTCCTTGTGACCCTGTATAGGGTTTCCAAGCCTGTAAAATCTTTATGGGAGCAGAAAACTTCATCTTTCTCCTGTGGAGCAACTGGTCTATTCAAACTGCTGACCTTGTGGTTAGCAGGCCAACTCCTAATCCACTACACTACCTAGGCTCCTTGAAATATACTTAACTGACATATTTCTCACTATGTACTTCAAGGAAGACAACGATGTCTTTAAGACTTTTGTATATATTTTGTACTGTTATTTTATATCAACGTATTATTGCTCATTCCTTAATAACTTTTTAAAAATAATTTTATGCATGTATTTGTGCAACCAAAAAGGTACATTTTAATGTCACAGTTACCTTACACCTTAGCTTGCATTCCATCTTTTAAAAAGTAGTATATATAGAAAAGGTCATCAAGTCTATATCATAGTCTTACAAGGTCCTGAGACAATATCTGAATTACAGACTTCAAAAACTTCCGAATTGAATGTATTCTGTGCTTGGTTGAATTGTATATCTTAAAAATACATGTTGAAGTTCTAATCTTCAGTACCTATGAAAGTGACTTTACTTGGCAATAGAATCTTAATAGATGTAGCCCAGTTCAAATGAGAATAATAAATTGGGCCTTAACATAATATGATGGGTGTCCTTATAAAAAGATGAGCAGAGAAATGAGAAACAAAAAGTGAGCATGTGACGTTAAAGCCTGAGATTGGAGATAATTCTGCCCCAAACCAAAGAACACCTGAGCCTACTAGAAGCTGCTAAAGACTTCAGAGAGAACAGGGTCCATGGGGACTTTGATTTTAGATGCTAGCCTCTAGAGTGCTGTAATAATGCATTTCTCAAGTTTTAAAGCAACTAGCTTGTCATAGGAGTTTGGGTGTGGCACTGTGGGTTAATGTGCAGGACTGTAAAGTCTGTTTGGACCTCAAGGTCTGGAGTTCAAACTCACCAGCTGCTCTTCAGAAACCCTAGATAGGTTCACTTTGGGTCAGAACCAACTCGATGGAACTTGACACAGCCCAGTCTTGTATCTATAGTTTATATCATAAATACACATACTGTAAAGTGTTTCTATATTTGCATATTTAATGTGTTGAATGTACTATTTATCCAATTACAAATTAAGTACACTTTATGAATATAAAATACAGACCTATGATTGTTGTTGGTAAGTGTCTATATAGGGTTTCTGAGGAGTGGCTGGCGAATTTGAGCTGCCGACCTTACAGTTCAAACCAACCTTGAGGTGTAGCACGTTTTCCTGCAGCACCACACCATGGCTATAATATATAATTTATTTGACATCTTTATATATTTATGAGTATAATACATAAAATATCTATTTTCTAAATCTATCTTGGAGTTCTGGTGTAGTGCTATAAGTTAAAGCACTGGACTACAAGGTCAGTTTGAGCCACGAGGTTGGTGGGGTTAAACTTGGCCCACTGCTCCTTGGAAAACTATACAAGGTCATTAGCATTTAGCAACAACAAATCTATCTTATTATTGCTCTTTATTTGGAACATGGAGTGTGGTGACTCCATACAATAAGCACAGGACTACCAATCACAAAATCTGTGATGTGAGCTGCCACCTGCTCTCCTGGAGGAAAAGGAGGCTTTTTCTCCTTCTCAAAGATTTAAAGCATCAGAAACCGTACACAGGGTT
The DNA here is from genome assembly GCF_000296735.1 of Chrysochloris asiatica. NCBI lineage: Eukaryota > Metazoa > Chordata > Mammalia > Afrosoricida > Chrysochloridae > Chrysochloris > Chrysochloris asiatica. Next base: position 6,323,123 of record NW_006408547.1, on the reverse strand, counting down.
GCTGTGAGTCAGAACTGACTTGATGGCACATAACAACACCAATAGCATTTAGAACGTGTAGCAAGCAAACCTAACAAGTCTATAATCCTCAAAACATTTCAGGGAGTATATGGACTTTGAAACTGTTGATAGAACCTCAATTATGAATGTATTGAGAATACTGAGAATTGAGAAAGAAATATATCAAATGGCTGAATATGAAAACATGTTCTGCTTTTCAGAAAGGACAAAAATAGTATTCTAAAAAGTGAAGGCAAATAAGTGCGACTATTTCATTTAGAATTAGTCAGTAAACAGATTACGTACTATAATTTATAAATCATATTCATATGGCAGAAGTCATATATTCAGTGGTGGTATAGATTGAGTTGTGCCTCCCCACCCCCCGAATATGTTAGACTCTAACCTCTGTCACTATGTTGTTGTTGTTAAGTGCCATTGAGTTAGTTCTGACTCATAGCGACTCTGTATAGGGTTTCCGAGGAGCAGCTGGTGAGCTTGAACCACCAACCTTGCAGTTCAAACAGCTTTGCAGTCTGGTGCATTAACCCACAGCGCCACACCAGAACTCCTAGGATGTTTAGAAATAAGAATTGTTTCTGTTATGTTAATGAGACCCTAGTATTGTACACTTCTTTAGATTAAATACAGGGACGGGCACATAAACTGTGGAAGACGGATATTTTGTCATTAGTGTCTGCAATCCAAAGAAGCAAAGGAACACCTGGACTAAAGATGACTAAAAAATCAATGTAGCACTAGATGGCTAACTACAGGTTAGCAGTTGAAACCAAGGCACTTCCTGAAAACCAAACAGGATCACTATGAGTTAGAACTCACTCAATGACACCGATAACAGCACCTGATTTGTACTTTGGGATTAATAGAACACAGAAATAGATTTTAATTCTTTAAAGCCATTTACCTATAGAATTTCTGTTACAATGGTATTAGGTAATGAAGATATTAGGATGGAATAAAATATGTTTTCATGTTATTTGTGAGTAGAGCTGTTGTGACAAAGGATGCACAGAAAAATTCATAGTGCAGAGTATTACGTAGGATGTAAACATCAGGAGTAGAGAAATCTTGAGGACCCTCTGGGAATTCTACCTGCAGCAGGGAGAGAGAGGATGCTAAAGGCAGCTTCAACAGAGGCTGCGGTTTCCTTCTCCCATCCAGCCCCATGGAAGAAGCTATCTCTGGACTTCTCTGTGGGCTTCAGGTTGGTTTACTGAAGGAAATGCCCAATCAGAGAGTATAAACCCCATATGTTTTTAGGCCCTAGTGCCTTCACACTCTCCCACTAGTATGGGCTCCATCTTTAGCAGATTGTTAGGTATACCTTGCTATCCGAAACTTAGCGCTTTTATGATGTTTCCCAGTAAATAAACTATAGCAAGCAAATTAGCTCTTTTTCTCCTTGTAACACTTTGGCTGTCTCCAGATTTTGGGCGAGTTATTTATCTTTAGACTTTCTTTTTCTAACGGGCTTGAAGAAAGTTAATGTCAGTTTGTGGTACCATTTTTTTATGCTTATTTTGGAAATCACTCTTCTTCTAAGCCTCACCTCTGAACTGAAATACGGATGCAAGCTGACTTTGAAAGTTTTATACACAAAATTTCAAACTTATATAATCAAATGTATTGATCTATTTTGTTGTTTTTTATAGTCTGTTTTCTGTATTCACTATTTTTCTCTGAAAGGCTTTTCTCTTTCCAAGATTGTATAAACATTCAGGTATGAGTTTAAATAAGTGAACATAACTAAAGACAAATTTTTAAAAAGACACATAAATTCTATAATTCTCTTAGATCTTTTTCAGTTGAGCTTTCGAGGCCATTCCAGTCATGTTGTTTTGTTCGGTACCATTAAGTCCATTCTGACTCACAGTGACCCTGTGCAGAGAAAGAAAACATTTCCCAGTTTTGCATCTTCTTCACGATTGCTTTTGTACCTGAACCCATTGCTGTTGCCACTGCTTCAGTTCATCTCGTTAAGGGTCTTCCTTTTTTTCATGGACCTTCCTCTTTTCCAAACATGATGTCCTTCTCTAGGGATAACTTATCCAAAATATGAGCAATGAAGTCTTACCCTCCTAGCTTCTAAGGAGCATTCTGGCTGAACTTACTTCGAACACAAATGTATTTGTTCTTCTGGCAGTCGGTGGTACTTTTCACTGTTTTTCTGCAACACCATAATTCAGATACATCGATTCTACTCCACTTTTCCATATTTGTTGTCCAAATTTCACATGCATATGAGGCAACTGAAAATGTCATGGCTTGGACCTCTATTATCAATCCATCGCATGTGCGTAGGGTAAAACCTTGCTGAAATTACACAGTTCTGTTTGCTATGTCTTAAATGTGTTGTGTTACTTACATTCTTATGCATATATTCTTCTGTGACTTATTTTAAATCTCCTCTTAGACAATTCAGGTCAGTTCACCACTTTCATGCATGCCTAAGTCTGAGCTCCAAGAATTCTTCTCTAGACTATATATGGATTACTTGTATTTCTAAGTGCTTGTGATATACAGATGTAACAACAGCTGAAGTAAAGAGGAATTGAAGCACTTACTGATAAAGATCAAAATGACAGCCTTCAGTATGGATTACACTTCAACAAATAGAAAACAAAAATCCTCACATCACAATCAATGGAGAAAAGACTGAAGTTGTCAAGGGTTTCATTTTACTTGGATCTACAAACTACATATGGAAGCAGCAGTCAGCATATTAACTTAGTTCATTGGACAAACCTGTTACAAAACGTCTGTGAAGTTACAACACGAAGGTGTCCCTTTGAAGAATATTGTGTACCGTACCCAAGCCATGATATTTCCAGTAACATCATATGAATGCAAAAACTGGACAGTGAGTAAGGAAGACTAACGAATTAATGTTTTTGAATTATGATCTTGGTTGAGAATATTAAATATACCATGAACTGCTAGAAAAAATGAACAAATGTACGTTGGAAAAAGTACAGTCACGTGTTTCTTAGAAGCAAGGAAGGTGGGACTTTATCTCATGTATTTGGTACATGCCACCAGGAGGGACCAGGTCTTGGAGAAGGACATCATCCTTGGAAAAGTGGAGGGTCAATGAAAAAGAAGAAGCATCTCAGCAAAATGAATTGACACAGTAGCAGCAAAAATGGATTCAAACAACTGTGAGGCTAGCGCAGAGCCGGTAGAGTTCTCGTCTGTTTTACATGGTGTCACTATGAGGTGGAAAGGACTTGATGGCACCTAACCACTCTGAGATGTGCTGATAGTTTTTCTTTCTTTCCCCATATCTTCTGTGGTCATTTCACAGCTATCTATAAAGTATAGATCTATGATATAATGGAAAACCATTCTTGAGATTTAAGAATCCACTTTCTAGTGTTAGAGCATTTATGGAGTTAATGTTTGTACGTTATCTTTCACAGTCATTTGCCTCGTTTATAAGACAGATATGTTGAAGAAGATAATCTCCCAGTCTGATGATGCTCAAAATTCCATATTGCCAAGCAGTTTCTAGGCTTTCCTAAAGCAGGTCTACCTTTGTTTACCCTTTTCTTCCATTGGGTTTAATACATACTATAGATATGCTGTTGATGTTGTTGCTTGTTAATATCCTTCAAGCCACTTTCAACTCATAACAACCCAGTGCACAACAGAAGGAAACAATGCCTGATCCTGTGCCATCTTCACACTTATTATTATACGTGAGCCCGTTGCTGTTTGTACTATAGCAGTTCATCTTGTTCCAGGTCATCCTTTTTTTCATAGACCCTTCACTTTACCAAGTATGATGTCCTTCTTCAGGGACTGGTCCCATCTGATAACATGTCTGAACTATAAGAGACAAAGTCTTGCCCACCTAGCTTCCAAGGAGCATTCTAGCTACACTGCTTCCAACACAGATTTGTTTGCTTTTCTGGAAGTCCATGGTACTTTTAATATTGAACATCATAACTCAGATGCATCCTTTTTTTTTTTTTTTACAGTCTTCCCTATTCATTGCCCAACTTTCACATGCATGTAAGGCTATTGAAAATACTGTAGACATAATTTTAATTAGGAGTCTTGGTGTGACGCTGCAGGCTAATGCACTGGACTGCAAGGTTGGTTTGAACCACATGATAGATGGTTCAAGCTCGCCAGCTTCTCATTGGAAACATACAGCATTGCTATGGGTCAGAACTGACTCAATGGTGCTGAACAACAACAACAATTTTAATTAAATGAGTACTTGTGGAATGAACTAGAAGTTTGAAGAGTCTCCCTGAGAATGATTCAATCTAGCAAAATTTATTGTGAATGCATTTGTGTGCTGAGTTTCTCATTGTTACAGAAAGGATATGGATTCTTTAAGCTCTGAAAACATTCATTGAAGATAAGGAGTCTGTCAGTGTCTAACTACAGAATCAAGTGTAAGACCAGATTATGATTTCCAGTGCTAATACAACATCTACTGCAAGATGTTGATGGTGGTGATCATGTGCCACTGAGTCAATTCTGACTCATAGCGAACCTCTATAAGGCTTCTGAGGCAGTACATCTTTACAGGAGTAGAGCATTTCAACTTTTTCCCATGATAGATTCAAACTGCAGACCTTGCGGTTAACAGCCCAGTTCGTAATCTGTTATGCTACCAGGGCTTCTGTATTGCAAGTTCAGCCAAAAATTCACTTGATGCCATTATTGGGGGGAAAAAAAGTTCTCAGTATCTTCAAGGAAAGTTGAAATGCGTAACACCTCAGCAGGCAAATAAATAAGGTAGGGAAAAAAATGAAGAAAAAGGATATAAAATATTTTCCACATCTAGGTTTTATTCTTGTTGGAAGTTATCTTTCTCTTTGAAAATACCAAATAGTGTGCACTTATTTTCATTGTAGAATTTCTCATAGCTAAAAGGTGGAAACAACCTAAATTCCATCAACTGATAAATGGATAAATGAAAGGTAGTACATATATACAGTTCACTACTATGTGGCTCTAAAGAATAAGTCTTCCAGTTAGAACGTGACTGAATTTCTAGGACATTATGCTGAGTGAGTGGTGTTACAGGATAATGCACAGCAGTTAAACCTCATCAGCCACTCCTCAGAGAGAGAGAGAGAGAGAGAGGTAACTAAGAGTGAGAGAGAGTGAGTGTGTGTGTGTGTGTCCTTGTCCTTGTATGGTGCTGTGGGTTAATGCACCAGACTGCAAAGCTGTTTTAACTGCAAGTGTCAGTGGTTCAAGTTCACCAGCTGCTCCTTGGAAACCCTATACAGAGTCTCTATGGGTCAGAATCGACTCTACAGCACTCAACAACAACAACATACAATAAATGTAATCAATATCACTAAATAATTTATGTGGAAATTGTTAAATGGAAAATGAATTTGCTGTGTAAAAATTCACCTTAAACACAATACATTGTTTAAAACAACAACAAATCACCAACTGTACAGATGGGTAATCTCAGCAAATGATTCCAGTAATTGTCATTTGATCTCCAGATATAAACAAAAAGGAAAGCTCACAAAATGAAATGCAATCTATAACTGTGTTTCACTTATTCATTTCCCAGTTTATTTTTCTCATCTTGAATTCAAAGGAACCCCAGGATTTTGGCCAAATTCTTTATAAATAAAAAGTTCTTCATGGCCTGAGTTATGTCATTTTAGATGATCTTCCACTAGATGTGTCTCAGGCTTCCAGGACAAGTGAAGATAGATGACAATGTCAGGCTACAGTAACTTACACATTAATCCATGCTCCTACTGCAATGACAGTTAACTTTCCTCCCTGGTCTACTGGAGAGAACAGGGATTTAAGTGTGTAGGCTGCCCAGCTTTTCCATTTTTTATACTGCTTGCTAACACCTCTGGAAATGATGAGAGAAGGCTTACTAAAAATCTATCTCAGAATGAAGCCTGCTCTGTTCCACAGGCACTTACTGTTATTTCATTCAATGACATTTCCTTAGGCTTCAGATATATTTTAATTCTAAATATTCAGGTAGACTCATTTTTCATCTAGCTAGAGTGGAGTGTTTTTTGCCCTGGATCCAATGCAGTTCAACCTGCAAGTCACAATAAAACCTTAAAGGCAAAGGAATTTATTTTGTTTTATTACTTATTATGTATTCTGCTGGGCTCTATCTTTAATTGTACTTATATGAATTCTAATAGGAAGTTAAATGCCATGGTTTTTGTTGAATCATATACTGTAGATCATGTTTGTGGTAGTGATAATGATTATTTTTTCTTACTTTCTTTCATCTGATCAAAAGTAGTATACTTTTCTAAGACTGCCCCTATGTTTTAAAATCACTTTTTAATTAAATAGCAATAACTGACTATTGCCTGAAGTCGAAAACAGTCTTCAAATTTTTCAACCATAATGTCATAATTTTATATCAAAAGACAGCCATGAGTATTTAATTTATCATAGCAATAACTAAAAGCTTAAGCATGTCTGTGATAAAACTTTTCTTAAAAATCAGGAAAAAAATGTTAAAATAAATATTGGCATTAATTGTTTTTTAAACCTGAAATGATTGCATTTGATAGTTTTCTAAAAGTTCCCCCCCTTATTTTAGGATGTAGGCACACTGGCAATGACAGTGGGCTCAAACGTAACAATTGGCATAGGACCAAGCAGTGTTTCCTTCTGCTGTGCATTGGGTCATTATGAGTCAGAACCCACTCAGCAGCACCTAACAACAGTTCCTTTCACTAAGGCATGGAAATGCAGGGCACAAGTACAAATATTGACTGGTTTAAGCCATGTGAACCTACCAGTGTGGTCAGAGGGATAAAATCATGTGATTGGCCAATCCTGGCCATGTTGAGGGGCTTGATGAGTTGGATGTAAGTAACCCTATGAGACATTATTGTTATAAATTAGAGAAGTTGCAATCCTTCAAAAGACAGGCTGAGCAACAGGAACTTCAAAGTCATATTGTCCAACTCTTCCTGAAATCCTTAAGGGATTTTGAATAAAATTACACTTAATTTAAGATAAATTTAGAAATGATTGACATTTCCCAAACATTGATTCTCTTCATTCAGAAATGTGACATTTCTTTTCATTATCGCAGTGCTTACTTCATGACTTTAAGTAGAAGTTTATAATTTCCATATACTCTCCAGACTTTTTCTTGTTAATTACTAGTGAATATTTTTAATTTCTGTTTAGTGCTGTGAGTTGGTTCCAACTCATAGCGATCCTATAGGGTTTCCTAGAAGCAGCTGGTGGGTTTGAACTGCCAACCTGTGGTTTGCTGTCCAGTACTGATCATACAGCTCCATACCAGATGTATTTTTATTTATGTCTATTTTTGTTAAGTGCTATGGAGTTGGTTCCAACTTTAAACGACGTATTGCATTAGGCAAACCTGCTGCACAAGACCTTTTTAAAGTGTTGAAGAGCAAAGATGTCAGCTTGAGGACTAAGGTGTGCCTGAATCAAGCCTTGGTATTTTCAATAACCTCAATTGCATGTGAAAGCTGGCCAGTGAATAAGGAAGACCGTAGAAGAATTGATGATTTTGAGTTACGGCATTGGAGGAGAATACTAAAAGTGCCATGGGCTTACCACAGAACCAACTGATCTGTGTTGGAAGAAATGTAGCCAGAGTGCTCCTTGGAGGCCAAGATAGCCAAACTTCGTTTCTCATGCTTTAGACATATTGTGAGGAGGGACCAGTCGCTGGAGAAGCATATCATGTTTGGTAAGGTGGAGGGTCAGAGAAAAAGAGGAAGACCCCCAACGAGATGGATTGGCCAAGTGGCAGCATCGATGGACTCAAGCACAGCAATTGTAGTGAGGTTGGCTCAGAATCAGGCAGTGTTTTCATTCTGCTATACATAAGCTCGCTGTGAGTCGGTACCACCTTGATGGCACCTAACAACAACAAATAGGGTTTTCAGAGGGCAGTTGATGGGTGACTTTTTGGATAGCAGGACAGTGCTTATCCTACAACATCAAACTACTGTTATTAAGTGCCATCGAGTCGATCCCGACCCATAACGACCCTGTATAGGGTTTCCGAGGAGCCACTGGTGAGCTTGAACCGCCGAAACTTGCAGTTCAAATGGCTTTGCAGTCTGGCACATTAACCCACAGTGCCACACCAGGACTCTTGTAGACACTGACACTAAAGACACTCGTAAATTTATGAATGCGTTATTTAGGGATAATTATTTCATACCCAGATTAGTCATTGGTTTTAACATGTTATTTAGGTCCCTGTTTATATGTCACTTTTGGCAGAAGAATATAAAGAAAAAAATAACACATGACTGATACCCAGATGAAACCATACCTTAAATTTATTTCCTTACTGTCAAAATCTATTACATATATCCTTCTTTCCCCTCTTAAACGTGGAGAAGCAAACATGCCCTGATGTCTAACAATACCTGGATCCCAGTTTTCTTTCCCATTATATTGTCTACGTTAGCCTAGATCCCTCCCATTAGCTTGGGAGATAGAATTCAGATTTTCAATATTGTAAAACAAGAACTTATGTTATATCCCTCTACATATTTTGCTCATCACAGACAAAAAAGCCCTGCAATTTTCTTTTCTACTTATGTATTACTTTGTTGAAATTTTATTTCTAGTTTTTACAAGCTGCTATTTTAGTTATTTTAATCACAGTTAGTGTAACTTATGTTGTTGTTGTTCTTTGGTAGGAGGATTAAGGGGATGTACACAGAAACACTCAGGTATATATAATAATTTAAACAACCAAAGGTCACATTCTGCAAGCCTGCCTCCTGGCCACCAGCACCCAGTCCCTCTCTTTCCAGAGTCCTCAGCTGCTCCCTCTCTCCATGTCCTCATCTCTACCTTCATCTCTAATGTCGCTGCATTTCTGGATAAAGTCCTGTACTCTGCTTGTGTTCTTCTCTCTTGATGGTCCTAGAGTCCTCTATTTCTGGACTGTAAGATTAACAACTCTCCCGTTTTTGTTACAAAACTTTTACCTTTACATTTGTGACAGTTACAATTAGTCATGATAAGAATTACTCACTATTGAATCATAAGAATCTTATCCCCATCTCTTTTCATGAGACTCATATTGACAAAGTGAAAACTGTTCGGTGGGGACTCTACGTTTCCTTGCACACTCTTAAACTAAACTCCCTCTTGAAAACTTGTAAGCTAGTCACTTCATGCCTTTATCACACCCTCATTTTAGGTAACCAATGTCTCAGTTACCCACCCCTATATACCCTGTATACAGAAGGGATAGGATTGATACTTGATGTGAAGACTCCTTCCCTCTCTGTTGGTGTTTTGAGCTACTACATCTGTAAGTATAGGTCAAGTTGATCACATTTTAGCAATTTACACTAGTTTCCTGTATCAAAAATTGGTTGTTTTTTTTTATCTTCCTCTAGTCGAGTTCTGATTATCAAGCCATTGAGGCTATGTCACATGGGTACTATCTGCAACTTTGGGTTTTCTTGTGTGTCTCCCCTCACTTCATATCAGCTGGATGCTTCACTATCAGCTCTAGCCCTCTGTGGCTATGTCCATGGGCTCAGGAGTCCCCAGGTTTACTTAAGTCTTTTGCATATATGGCTCCATTGTCTTCACAAATTCATTATTGTGAGCAAGAAATTTGATCTAGCTGATAATCATTTCTTGGTGATAATTATGTCTTAATCATCTAGTGCTGTTACAACAGAAATACCATAAGTGGATGGCTTTAATAAATATCAATTTATTCACTCAAAGTTTAGATGGCTAGATGTCCAAATTCAGAATACCAGGGCTGAAGAAATGTCCTTGTCTTATTTCAACATCTTTAAGTCCAGCATTCCTAGGAGTCCTGTAGGTGTCTTGGCATCCATCTTCCTCTGGATGTAGGACCAGGGACCCAGGACCAAAGGATGTACTCCATTCTTGGCTCTTCCACTTGGTGGCTGTAAGTCACCCTTTTTCTGGTCACTCTCCTCCTCATTTATGTATCAGAAGAGATCGACTCAAAATACACCAAATCCTGCAGATTGCATCCAGATTCAGTAACATCACAGAAATGAGAATTTACAGAGAACACGGTGAATAATTACATAAGATTTGGACTGATCCTGAGGTTAATTGTATTATGTATCATGGAGGAAATAACTACATCTCAACTGTTAACCCTCATGTCCTGGTGTGACTCTGCAGGTTAATGTGCTGGACTACGAGTTCAGTTTGAAACACAAGGTCAGTGTGTTTAAGTTCATTACCTGCTCCTTGGAAACCTTATATAGGGTTGCTAGGAGTCAAAAGAGACTAGATAGATGGCACTTAATAACTGCTAAAACCACTGAGAATGCTAGCCCATTCATGTTGACAAAAAACCTTATCATAAATTATTTCTTTTACTCCTGAAATATTCTTTTCAGGTTTTTCTGATGCAAACAGTTAACCACTCCTTTACTTGTCTATAAAGGTTTTTGATTCAATCCCATCCAGAAGCAACACAGAAGGCAGTCTTGGATTTCTGGTTCTGAAAGGTCACAGCTTTGAAACCCCTATGAAGTAGCAGTTCTATTCTACATGCATGAAGTTGCCATAGAAACAAAATCAACTTGAAAGAAACTAAAAACAAAATTATCTGTACAATTTGGGATTTTAGTGACATGTTTATATGTGTAGATAGATTTGTGTTTATTCTACAAAGCAGAGCCCTGATAGTGTAGTGGATACTTGTTGGCCTGCTAAATGTAAAATCAGAAGTTTGACTCTACCAGCTGCTTCAATGGAGAAAGATGAGGCTTTTAGCTCCCATAAAAATATACTACTTCAGAAACCCTATACATGGTCCCTGTGAGTCCATACCCATTTGATGGCATACCACCACCACCACCACCTTTAATAGTTACTAAAACCTTCGAGACCTTCATTTGCCGATGGGGCACAAATCAAAAACGAAGAGAAATAGCTGTACACATCTATTAATAAGAACATGGAATATATGAAGTATAAATCTAGAAAAATTAGAAATTTTCAATAATGGAATATATAAATATTGATAACCTAGGCATGAGTGAGCAGAGATGGACTGATACTGGCCATTTTGAATCTGACAGTCACATGGTTTACTATTCTAGGAATGACAAATTGAAGAGGAATGGTGTTGCATTCATTGTCAAAAACAACATATCCAGATCAGTCAGGAGGTACAATGCTGACTGTGATATCCATGCACCTACAGGGAAGCCCAGTTAATACCACTATTATTCAAATGTATGCACCAACCGCTTAAGCCAGTGAGGATGAAATAGAAGAACTCTACCAACTTCTTAAATCTAAAATTGATCAAATATGCAATCAAGATGTATTGATAATTACTGGTGATTGGAATACAAAGGGGAAATATCAGTAGTTGTTCAAACAGAACAAGGGAACACTGAACGATTTCAAATTAGGAAAGATGTGCACCAGGGTTGTATTTTTTCGCCATAGTTACTCAATCTGTATGCTGAACCAATAATCTGAGAAGCTGAATTATATGAAGAAATCTGTGGCATCAGGATTGGAGGAAGAATCATTAACAATCTGTGATATGCAGATGATACAACTTTGCTTGCTGAAAGTGAAGGAGACTTAAAATTCTTAACTAATGAAAATTATAGACCACAGCCTTCAGTATGTTTTGTATCTCAATATAAAGAAAGCAAAAATCCTCACCAGTGGACCAATAAATAACATCCATGTAATCGGAGAAAAGATTGAAGTTGTGTAAAAGGCTTCATTTTGCTTGGATCAACCATCAACACTCGTGGAAGCAGCAGTAAAATCAAATGGCATATTGTATTAGACAGATTTGCTGCACAAGAACTCTTTAAGTATTAAAGACCAAATATGTCAGTTTGAAGGTTATGGTTTGCCTGATCCAAGCCATGGTATTTTCAGTTACCTCATATGCATGTGAAAGTTGAACAGTCAATAAGAAAGATTGTAGAAGAATTGATGCATTTGAGTGATGGTGTTGGTGGAGGATAGTGAAAGTACTATCAACTGCTAAAAGTACAAACAAATCTGTTTTGGAAGAAATACAGCCAGGGTGCTCCTTGCAGGTCAGGATGGCCAGTCTCTGTCTCTCAGACTTTAGACATATTATCAGGAAGGATCATTATCTGCAGAAGGATGTCATGTTTGGTAAAATGGAGGGTTGGGGTAAAAGAGGAAGACCCCCAATAAAGTGGTTTGGCACAGTGGCAGCAGCAATGGGCTTGGGCGTAGCATAGATTGTGAGGTCAGTGCAGGACAATGCAGTGTTTCATTTTGTTGTCCTTATGAGTCGGTACCTACTAAATGTCACCCAACAACAACAGCAAATTCCAAGATAATTAATGTTTTTATTTATAATTTTATTAGAGTGTAATTTGAGAATGATGCCTTTAAGGTTTCTATTACTATCAAAGAGATACTTTACTCCTATTATACATTGTTCAAGTCTTAGAATAGGAATGTGTTTGTTTTGTTTATAGAACTTAGATGTGCTGTATGTATGTTAGATCCATTATAGTTTTCATAGCATACTATGGCATCTCATACTATAAACATATAATTGAATGAAATGAATCAACATGACTGACCCATAGGAATAAATCACATTAAGAAAATGTGGAGTTCAAAAATGCAATTTGTAAAAAGATGAGCTATGAAACCAATTATGTACATTTCTAAACACAAACATTCAGGATATTTCAAAAATGTATATTCATACAGAATGTTTTAAGATAGTTACTTTCTTTAGATACAGGTAAAGGAAATGGAGTTCTACATATTCATGAAGTCTAATGTCTTTAACAGGGCAATCGGTTCACAAGTGTTCATTATATTTGCTTCTATATTTTAGTACATATAACAATTTCCTAACTAAAAATATATGCTGACTAAAGATCAACTTGTAAAAGAACTATGCTTTAAAAACAAGATTGAGAATATTAATACTAAACATTTATGAATTAAATTTGAATTAAATATTATATAACATTTTATTCTGAATCCATTGTAGTCAGAAAGAATGATGTCATTGTTGTTATGTGCCGTGGAGTCGGTTCCAAGTCATAGCAACCCTGTACAGGGTTTCCAAGGCTGTAAATCTTTATGGGAGCAGAAAGCCTCATCTTTCTCCCATG
>NW_006408547.1:6307912-6308659 GCF_000296735.1 Chrysochloris asiatica | reverse complement strand
TTCGACTCGATGGCACCTGACAACAACAACAAGGTGTTCTAAGGTCTTCTTCCCAGTACATATACTTCTCTTCCCAGACACACTAGCAGAAGAAGTCATGGGTGACCTCTCATTGTATTTGAAAATTTTCCTCTGGAATACAGGATACAGAGGCTACTATCTAACCAGTGCTGAGACTGAGCTAGCAGAAGAGCCGAGGAGGGCTACTTAGTTGCCTTGGTAGTTGAGTACACTTACACAGAGGGAGAAGGGAATTTGGAAATGCAATTTGACAATATTTTTCATAGATTTGATTCAGGCTATGTGGGAGGAACCTAACCTAAAGCTCTCTTAAAGTATTCCTCCCTCGACACTGTGAAGGAACAAAAATATTCTGACAGAAAATAGTTATGTGTAGGTTGACGGAGACCATCAATTTGGAGAGTTAATTGAAAGTAACCAGCTAGAATGAATTGTATCAAAAAAAAAAAAGGAAGTTGAAATGGGAAATCCCTAAGCAATGCATAAAAAAGCCCCAGAGTCAGCTTAGTATACCTCCCAAATCCCCAAGTTACCAGCACTGAGTCTGGAGAGGGTCTGATTTATAAAAGTGCAAATGATTCCTTTTTCTAATTGGGTCCAGCCTTGAGGAAGACACAAAACAAAGCCATTAACAATTACCAATATAGGATTAAGCTAGAAGTATTTCTTTCACTGGAATAAAGAATATAGAAATGAGAAAATAAGAGAAATTTTTACTTTTGAAAT
>NW_006408547.1:6288364-6304502 GCF_000296735.1 Chrysochloris asiatica | reverse complement strand
ATTCATAACCACTATGCTACCAGACGTTCATTGGCTGTGTGTGGATGGGTTAATTTCTGGATTCTCAATTCTGTTCCATTGATCAATGTATCTTTCATTGTACCAGTACCAAGCTGTTTTGACTACAGTAGCTGTGTAATATGTTTTGAAGTTGGGAAGTGAGAGATTTCCAACCTTATTCTTCTTCTTAAGCAGTGCTTTGCTTATCCACTTCCAGTTTGCTTATTCTACTATCCAGTTGCTTTTCAACAGAGTGTTATTCAGTTTCCATGTGTTTGACTTTTTTCCTTGGTCTTCTTATTGTTGATTTCTAACTTGATAGCATTGTGGTCTGAGAAGATGCTTTGTAGTATTTTGATATTTGTAAATTTATGGAGGTTAGTTTTGTGGCCTAATTCATGGTCTATTCTGGAGAATGTTCCATGTGCTCTGAAAAAGAATGTGTACTGTGCTGTTGTTCGGTTGAATGCTGTGTACATATCTATAAGTTCCAGTTGGCTGATTGCATTGTTTAGTTCCTCTATGTCATTGTCAAGTTTCTGTCTGGTTGTTCTGTACATTTTTTTAACATGGTGTATTAAAATTGCCCACTATTATTGTAGATTCATCTATATCTTTATTCAAATCTATTATAGTTTGCTTTATATATTTTGGAGCTCTTTCATTGGGAGCATAGATATTTATTATGGTTATTTCATCTTGTTCAATTGTTCCTTTAAGCTTGAGAGAATATCCATCTTTATCTGTAATGCTGGTTTTTGACTTGAAGTTTATTTTATTGGAGAAAAATACTGCCATTTTTATTACATTTTTATTACAATGAGTTATTATTTAATACAACTAGTTATTATTGCCATTTATTATTTTCTAGTTCATTTTTTATTACAATTAGCCTGTATATTTTTTTTCGATCCTTTGACTTTTAATCTGTTTTTGCCTCTGTGTGTAAGATGTGTCTCTTGCAGACAGCATATTGAAAGAGCCTGTTTTCTTATCTATTCCGCCACCCTCTTTCTCTTTTCTGGTATACTTAATCTGTTTACAGTCAGTGTAATTATGGATAGGTATGGATTAATTGCTGCCATTATGTATGGTATTTTTGGTGGTGTTGCTGCTTTCTTGGTTCTTCATGTCTTCCTGTGCTGAGCTCATGGTTTTTGTGCTCTTTATTGTGAGTTTCTTGATTGTTTTAATGTTTCCATGTTCTTCTTGGATTTTCATTTTATTGGTATGTTGTCAAATGTTAACTTTCTTTGAGGTTACCTTATAGCCCATTAACTTTTCTCTCCATTTAGTTCAGTCTATTTTATCCTGTAAGCTAGCTAACCTTCTTACCATCTGGATCTCTGTACCTACATGTTTATCTTCTGTCACATTGTAATTGTTTTGATCATAGATTGACCTCCCAGATTCTCTGAGTTTGTTCTTATAGTTTTGTTCTGTGTTTGACTCTTCTATCTGTTGATTTAGTTCAGGGAAATGTTGCCACATAATGTCAATCTCTGATTGTTGTCTGTTCTTGTTGGTTCTCAGTCCACAAAACTCCCTTTAGGATGTTTTGTAGCATAGGGTTGGCTTTGGCAAAATCTCTTAGCTTCTGTTTATCGTGGAATGTTTTGATTACACCATCATATTCAATTGATAACTTTGCTGGATAACAGATTCTTGGTTGGCAGTTTTTTTCTTTCAGGATTTTATATATGTCTCCCCATTGCCTCCTTGCCTGCATGGTTTCTCCTGAAAGATCTGAGCTTAATCTGACTTGCTTGACTTTTATGTATTGCTTCTCTTTTCCCTAGCTACTTTCAGGATTGTCTCCTTATCTTTGTTTTTGGAGAGTTTGAGTATGATGTCTCTGTGATTTTCTTTTGGGGGTCTATCCTTCCTGGAGTTCGTTGAGCTTCTTGAATGTTCATCTTTTCTCTTTTCAGGATGTTAGAGAACATTTTTTCCAGTGGTTCACCTATTTCCTCTATGGACTTGTGTGATTTTGCCTATTCCAGAAAGCTGATAATTCTTATGTTATTGCTCTTCATGTTGTCCAACATGAATCTTAGACCTTCTTCAAATTTTCTTATCTTCTTTCCCACTTGCTCTTCTATCTTAGTGGTATTGAGAGTTTTGTCTTCAAGCTCACTAGTTCTGCCTTCCATCTCTTCTGTTCTATTCTTTCACCCTTTCAGTGTATTGACTGTGTATTTCTGATATTCTATCATTGGTTGTTTGGACCTCTTTCTGTAGATTTTGAATTGTTTCCAATGATGTATATATCTTATTTGATTGTTCCTGTAGTGCTTTCCTGACTTCTTCTTTATTTTTCTCAGCTCCATTGTAAAATGTTTTGAAATACTTTATGATCATCTTTCTTAATTCCTTCTCACACATTTCCAAGGCCTGTCCTCCTTCCAGAATGTAGTCCAGGCCTACCTCTAGGTCATTTGTTTGTATTATGGTATTTCTTATGCTTTCTGATTGCCTCCAGGTAGATGTGATCAGGAGATGGGCTTCCATTTTCACTCTTCTTATTGCTCAACTCAGAGTAACTTTTGTAGGTGTTGTCTGCCTCCCTGGTGTATGGCATTTAGTAATGGTTCTTGCCTGGATTGTGGGGTTTCATAAGGTGTGATTGCAGCCTGAGTATATGGCAGTAATTGCTGTCTCTTCTAAGGTAATAAAGAAAGAGAAAGAGTCCCCCAAAGGTAAAAGATGGAACAACAAAACAACAGAACAGCAACAGCAAAAAAATAAGAATAAAGCAAAGAAAAAAAAAAAATACCATCAAAAATCAACAACCAAATACAAGATTGGATACTGTAGTCTTTAGTTGCAGAAAAAGCGAGGAGGGGAGAAAAGGCTACCAGAGGCTGAAATTTCATTCACTGTTTATTTAAATTCAGGGATTATCTTTCCTTCAAAATTGAAAGAATGATAAGGAGCTACATATTGAACTCTAAATTTGCTTGGATTATGATGGAATTTTCACACTCATTAACTCATATAACCTAGAGTGTCAGTATCACACTTGCAAAAGCTAACATTTTATTGAGAATTAGATATTAACATAGTACTATGGCTTCATACTTTGTTTTCTTTTCACTCTATGCAAAAGTGATGTTTTGATTCGCTGCAACTAGCTCTAATCTAAGCACATACCACTTTTTTTTTTTAATTCCTATTTTAAAATCCATTTCTTTTATCCAGAGTATTTTTTTTAAGTGTGGCCTTCTGTAAACAAAACATCTACTTTTATTTTCATAGTTTTGTTGGTAATATAAACCAATTCTAGCAATTCAAACTTAGAAAATGTTTAGTTAATTATCTAAAATAATTTCAAGAGAAGATCTGAACAACTATGTATCCAGAACAGCTTTGCAGATTTTTTTTTCTGGAGTGACAATCTTCAGTAATTAACAAGTCCTAATCACTGGGTTTTTCTTCAAAATCTCTGTAAAAATAAATTGGATTGACCCAACTTTGTTCAGACAATTAGTTCTAGCTAGAGAGCTGTCATTAGTAAAAACATATTTGCTTTGCAATCATCTCATTGTTGTAGAGTTTCCAAAGGAGGAAAATCATGGTAAAATGAGACAACAATCCATGGAGCCTCCTGCATAGAAAAAGGTGGATTCTGTCACGTTAGCAGAGTTCACAATATATACAGACAACATAGTAAGGACACTACACATGTGCTTGAAAGATGATTTGGTAATGTCAGTAAAATTAGTAGAAATGTCCTAACTAGAGTCAACTAGGTGACTGTTTCCCAAGGCTTCATCAGAACCACAAACCAGATAATGGTTAAAACTGTTGGACTCTGAAACATAAGTATTGGGAGACAGCCAATCTCATCATCACTATCATAACTCAATAATGACTTACTTGTGAATGAAAGTGTGAAAAATAAGATATAATCATGTGTGCCAAAAATACGGTGTCCCAAAAGGGGAAAAAAAACATACCAATGATTGAGATTATGTTAAGACGGTAATTGAACCAGAGCCCAACAAAAGCCCATTTTAATGAAGGGTCATTTGTGTTTTTATGGGTCCCCCAGCATACATACACATTGTTCAAGGGCGCGATGATACGACTGACATGTGCTAGAAAGTCAAGTTAACATTTAAATTTGTATTTCATTTTACTTTATATCATTTGCAGTAGCAACCTATTTCAAGACTATTATTTTCCATTTATAGTACAATCAGAAAATAAAAATTATATAATCAATTCAAATGCCTGGCAGAATATCAGATAATATTTATAATGCTAGTTATACATTCTATACTGTTTTAATATGCTTAGTTATAGCATGCATCAATCAAAATAAATTGCTTTCTTAATCTTTTTTATGCCTATACTGATAATTATAGTTATTCTTATTAGATCCTGAACTCAGTTATCTCAAATGAGATACAGATTTGAAGTGGAAGAAGGCTATTGAAAATATTCGAGGAGGTATTTTTCAACACTTCATTCCAATCAACATAAATAAAACATACTCACTGATTTTTATAGGCTTATAAATATGAAAAATGAGATTAATAACTCAAGTTTTGTGACTTTCTCAAAGACATAAATCAATTAGGTTTTGTAGCTCCATAATTTCTAGAAAAAAAAATTGTCATTTCTTCTATTTATACAAGATCAAGAAAGCATTTCTGTGTTCATCATTATATTCAAGATATCACAGATAAACATATATTGTAAAATATATTGCTATATACAATCTATATTGATAAAGTTTTAAAAATCTGATGACAGGTTATGTCTCCATTTAGAAGTACAGACGATGCTCACATACTACTTAACACCTAAGTGAGCAGAGAAAGTCTTTTGCTTTTGGAAATAGGATTGAGATTGTGTTAATTAATTTTTGTTAGTTGTAATTATAAAAATAGATTTAAAGGACTCTTGCAAAGGGCATGAATGTGAAGATGTATCTACAATTTCTAACTTTCAAGTTTTATTGAATTTTGTTTTACTAATTTTAGATCCAATAATTGGTAAGAATTTTTCTAATCTTATGAGAATAATGCATACATGGAAACAAAAATAATTTATTAAAAAAAGTGTTCATATTGTAAAAATTTGGCTTTGAATTTAGTTGCTCTAATTAGATTGTGGAGTCCTGGTGTGGTGCTATGGGTTAATGCGCTGGACTGCAAAGTTGGTTTGAACTGAGAGGTCGGTGGTTCAGGCTCACCAGTTGCTCCTCGGAAACCCTATACAGGGTCACGATGGGTCAGAACCAACTTGACAGCATTTAATAACAACAACTACAATAATTAGATTGTAGGATGAAATATTTTAAAACCACAAGAAATGTAGAGATAATCTCTTTTATTCATTTTTCTGGAGAGAAATCTAATCCAAGAGATGGTAAATGATTGCCATCAAAGCATAAATACATTTTAAATGTTCTGTGCAAATATATAATTAGTCCAATGTCACTTCAGTCCTAACGGCATGGAGATTATTCTTTGGACAGCTAACTGCTAGGACAGTAGTTGGAAGCCGTGAGTCACTCCTCAGAGACCGAGGAGTCTTTATGCGCTGTAAGAATGTCCAGCTTGGGAACCCTAAGTGGAATCAGTATCAGTCATGGATTTCACTGAAGGCAACGGGTTTCTTCTTTGGTTTAATATCACTGCTGGATACTACGAAATTGTATAGAAATATAACATTCAAAATTGTGAAGAATTTTAAATTATTGCAAGTGTCATACATTTTATTAGTCATTTAGATTGCCAATGTAACAATTTTATTTTCTTCATTCCAGAAATCTTAGGTCACTTAATGGATTTTTAAAAGAATAGCATCTAAGTAGTAGTTTGAATTGTAATTAGTTCGACTGACAAGTCAATCTTCATCTATAAATTCAATCCAAGTATTATTTCTGAAGCATGACTAATTGACATCAGTTGTTGTTGTTGTTAAGTGCCATCGAGTCGGTTCTGACCCATAGCGACCTTGAACAGGGTTTCCAAGGCTGTAAATATTTACGGGATTAGAAAGCCTCATCTTTCTCCCACAGAGCAGCTGGTAGTTTCAAACTGCTGACCTTGTGGTTTACAGCCCAATTTGTAACCACTACGCTACCAGAGCTCCTAATTGACATCAGTAGCTATTGTCAATTAAGCAACTACCGAAGTTTCATGTTGTCCTTTATTATAAACTGAATGTTGCTGTTGTTAGATGCCTATATTGAATCAACTCATAGAAACTCTATTAGGGTTTTTTGCAGGAAACAAAAGCCCATCATTCTCCTGAGAAGGAACTGGTAGGTTTAAACTAAGGTCCTTGTAATTAGCAGTCAAATGCTTATACTATAGTGCTTCCAGCACTCCATAAATGGAATCATCTATAGTTTATCTTTCAACTTTATATAAGCAATAAAAATACACAATAATAACTATAATACCTAAATTTTTCTGCATTTATTAATAATTAAGTTATTTTATTGTCTATTTTAAAAAGCTCATAAATAAATTATGTATTATTCAGTTTCATCCAAAAGGAGTTCTGGTGTAGCTCTGTAGGATAAGCAAATGGACTGCTAAGTGACAGGTTGGAGGTTCAAGCTTACCAGTAATTCCTCGGAAGCCCTGTGTAGTATCAGAATGGTCTCATCCACACTAAGAACACCATAATTTCAAAAGTCAGATCCTCTACCATGTAATGGCTTAGTTGAATTATGTATTCCATAAGATACTTCCACCACATATCTGTCATTTTGTCACATGGCTTGCATGATGCTGTTATGCTAGAAGCTATATCACTAGTATTTTAAATACCTGTAGATGGGTCACTAATGATAGACAGGTATAAATTGAGTTTCTAGACTAAGACAGATTAGGAAAAAGGAAAGGGAGACTGCTGATCATTGTTTAACCACTGAAAACCTTATGAATATCAGTGTAACACTGTCAGATACAGCCAGGATATTGAATATGGAAACGTTATGAATAATACCAGAACACTATCAGATATAGTGCCAGAAGATGAGGTCCTCAGGTTGGAAGGCGCTGAAACATATGACAGGGAATGAGCTGCCTCATCAAAGTAGAGTTGACTGTGATGATGAGACTAGGGTAAAGCTTTTGGGACCTTCACAGGCTGCTGATGGTGCACACCTCAAAATGAGGAAAAAGAGCTGCAAACATTCATTAATAAGCAGAACACAGAATGTAGGAAGTACAAATCTGGAAAAGTTGGAAGTTGTCAAAAATGAAATGGAACACAAAACAATTGATATTCTAAACATTACTGAGCTGAAATGGACTGGTACTGGCCTTTTGAATTTGACAGCCATATGGTTTATCATGCCAGAATGACTAATTGAAGAGGAATGATGTTACATTCATGATCAAAAAGAATATTTCCAGATATATCTTGAAATAAAATACTTTTTGTGGTAGAATAATATCTATACACCTACAAGTAAGACCAGATAATAACATTATTATTAAAATGTATGCACCAAACACTAAAGCCTATGATGATGAAATTGAAGAATTTTACCAACGTCTCTAATATGAAATTGATCAAACATGCAATCAAGTTGTATTGATAATTACTGGTGATTGTAATGTAAAGGTTGGAAACAAAGGGGAATGGTCAGTATTTGGAAAATATAGCCTTGGTTGTAAATACAATGCTGAAGACCATGTGAAAACATTCAGCAGTACCCATTATATGCCAAGAGCTTTGGTGGCACAGTGATTAAAGTGTTCAACTTCTAATCCAAAGGTGGGCAGTTTGAAGCTAGATCCTCTGTGAGAGAAAGATGTGGCAATCTGCTTCTATAAATATGTACATCCTTGAGAATCCTCTGAGGCTGTCCTAGTGTGTAACACAGGATAATATCTGTATTTTAAGTCTATCTGATTATTAACCTTGATTCCATCCGCAGTCTGAATTTCTGTTTGCCGTATAACCTAGCATATTCACAGGTTCCGGAGGGTAGACCGTGGACGTGGATGTCTTTGAGGATCCACTATTTGGCTTACCGTAGTTATATGGTGGTGTTGTTATGTGCCGTGGAGTCGGTTCACTATAGTTATATAACCATTTAAAAAAATCAATTAGCGCACAGTCAGGAACATCTAAACAGAGATCAGTTAATGTAAGATAACACATAATAGAGTTTGAAGAGCTCAGAGTACAGAAAAGGAACACAGAAAAATCTGGGTATATTTAACACAGGAAACAATTACCAATCTTGGTGTTTAGGAAACAAGAAAGAATAAATTGGGAACAATTTGAAATAGTGGTCATTCTGCTGAGGTCAAAATACAGGAGGAAGGGACACTACCCTGGTAGTATGTTGTTTGTAAAAAGATGCAAGAAGGCTTGTTCTGGGAATTAATGTTATATAAACTAGTGCTTGGAAGCAATCGCCTGTGATAAAATGCTGTACCTGAGACATTACTGAGGAGGACAGCAAGATAATGGCCACTTCCTCCCTGTCCTGTCGTTCCCATGTCCATTCTACACTCCTTTTCATCACTTCTTAACTTTGTCCTTAAGTAATGCTGCCCTTTTGATGTTGAATGATTGGTGACTCCATGATAAGCATACCTTACTAATGTTGTTGCTAAGTGCTGTCGAGTCGATTCTGACCCATAGTGACCCTGTATAGGGTTTCCAATTAGCAGCTGGTGTGCTTGAACCATCAACCTTGCAGTTCAAATGGCTTTGCAGTCTGGTGCATTAACCGACAGTGCCATACCTGGACTCCACTATATACCCATCTCCTGCTTGGCTGTTCCAGACCTGAAGGGTGGCCAAGAGCCCTACTCTCAGGTTCCTCCAGTCTCTTTCTGACCTGTCAGCTGGTCTTCTTTAATACTTTGCATTTCACTCCAAATTTTCTAATGGATAAGTTTTGAGAAGTGAACTGTCAAGGTTTTCTCCAATAGTACCTCTGTTGTTGTTGTTAGGTGACATTGAGTCAGTACCAACTCATAGCAACCTTATGCACAGCAGAATGAAACACTGCCCAATCCTGGGCCAACCTCTCTACTGTTGCCACGCTTGAGTCCATCAATGCTGCCACTTGGCCAATCCATCTCACTGGGGGTCTTCCTCTTTACCTCTGACCCTCCATCTTGCCAAACATGAGATCCTTCTTCAGTGACTGCTCCCTCATGACAATAGGTCCAATTGTACCTCTAGGTGGACTCAAACTTCCAACCTTTCAGTTGACAGCCAAACTGTTAATCTTTTGCCTAACTCAGGAAATAAATCTGTTATTTTGAGGTTTTTTGTTTTTTTTTTCTTTTATCCAATCATATAATTTGTCAATATATTTTCATTGATATATTCAATTTTTAATGTGTTTGTTGTGGTTGTTAAGTGCCTTTGAGTCAGTTCCAATTCATAGCAACCCTGTAAAGAGTTTCTGAGGAGCAGCTGGTGGGTTTGAATCACTGACCATGCAATTAGCAGTCCAATGCTTGTCCTACAGCATCACACCAGAACTCCAACAGAAGTGCTAAATATATAAAGATTATTCAAGCATTCAGTATTGAATTTAAGAACATGACTGACATTTGCTGTTGTGGATGTGATGCGTTGATAGGTGTAGGACATTGATGGAAAGTATTTGGGGAAAAATCTGTTAACTGTACTATGGATTTAATGCTCTGCTTTATGGAAAGGAATACATTTCTGAAGATATTGTACCATGGACAATGATGACCAAATTGTGATAAAACAAAAAATATTTGGTTTATATTATTAAATTTACACAGAAAATTACAATGATAACTAGAATTTCTAGTTATCTATGAACAGAAGAAAATTTTAATTAATATATTGGAGTCCTGGTATGGCTCTGTATTATAAAGCACCTGACCAGAAAGTCTTCTTGAACTGCAAGGTTGGCAGTTCAAACCCACTAGCCTTATACAACATGTTAACTTGTTGTCAAATGCCATCGAGTCAGTTCTGACTCACAGAGACCCTATCAAAGTTGTGCATCTTTTCAGGGGCAGAAAGCCTCTGTCTCCTGCAGAGAGGCTGGTGAGCTTTAATTACTGACCTTGTGGTTTGCAGTCCATTGCTAATTGTACAGACACACCACACCCCAAATGAGTACATAGTTGTTATTTTTGTTAAGTGCCTTTGAATCGGTTCCAACTCGTAGTGACCTTGTATAGGGTTTCCAAGGAGCAGCTGGTAAACTTGAACGACTGACCTTATGGTTCAAACTGACTGTGGAGTCCAGTGCATTAATCCACAGCACCACACCAGGAATCCAATGAATTTATTAGTGAATAAATATTTATTTTCTTCATTACTATTTTCTAATTTCATTATTTATATTGAAGTAGAAATGGGAATGGCAAAATGTAAAGTTGGAAAAACCATTACTGCTGTATATGTACTAAATAATCTAGATGACTCTTAATCATTTCTTGCAATTCTATGATATTAAAAAATGTTTAAATCTGCTAAATTGTTGGAACATCCTCATATCCTTTCTAATGTGAATTCAGGAGCTATTCCTCATTATTCATCAGAACTGGGTATTTTTTAATTTCTGTTCTCATGACCCATTCTTTGTCCCTCAGTCTCTCTTTTCCTCCTTCTCTGCATTATTTTTCTATCTGAACTCCATTAAACACACACACACACACAAGCATGCATGCATTAGTGCTGCTTTGTCTCTGCAAACAATATGAATGATAGAAGTTGGCAGAGGAGCCAGGAAGCATGAGCGAACTGCTGCCGTCTCCCATTACATCTGGTCCGCTCTGGTCGCTAATTACCTGTCACAGTCACTGAGCCATGGAGTCGGCAGGGCTGCCACCTCCTGTTTGGTCAACTTGTCATCTCCTATTAATCTGATACCTGTTGTTTTTCCATTGCCTCTGTTTTCTCACTCTCGACAGAATGAAAATCTATTATCTATATGTGATATGAGAGTATCAAAATTTTAATTTTGAAGAAAAAAGTTAATGAAAAGCTCTCCTCCTGAAAAGTGAATCTCTCTCCAGGGTTGCGTGATATTTTCTGTACCAAGCTGACTCCAGTGCATGTCTGTTTCTTTTCTATTCCACTCAGTTATTTTCACAGCACCAGGGATCATCAGGTGAAATTTTGGGAACTGAAAGCAAGAAAAAAATAAAAACATATAAAGTCTAGCAACATTCCTGAGTCTAGTTTGATAATAGAGACTCTGATGCTTTCTGGCTTTTACAAAATATAGAAGAAAAAAAAAATACAGTGTAGACAAATCTATTGTTTTCTACATTATACTTCATTAGCTCCACAGGGAGATACTGCATTATTCCAATTAATGTATTCTATGATGGTATCTTTCAGCTACTTGATACATAAAGGACAAACTCCTTTAGGCTGTGAGTAGAGACTGGGTCTTAAAGAAACGAGTATGTGCATCTCTATGCTTTCTTCCTGTATATTTTAAAACTTGCCAAACATCACTGACCTTGATCATGATCTTTGATCAGTGTTTGGAACTCAGGGATGAGAAAACATGTAAGTTATTTCCAGTACCGATCTAAGTATTAGAAGAAATTAAGATTTTGGATTCTTTAGGTGACTAGTCTGTATGATATCAACTAGATGCAGTGGTAGCCGAAAAATTCAAAATAGCTGCAACACTAGAAATTGGAGAAAACAGCAAATAGTCTTTAATGAGTAAAATTACTTGACTTTTATTAAAACTAATGATTCCAATAATAATAATGACACTAACTAATGTAAAGAATGGAGTCCTGTGTGTGCACTGGACTACTAACCACAAGGTCAGTGATTCAATCCCACCAGTTGCTCCTTGACATCCCTATACAGGATCGTTACGAGGTGTAACCGACTCAATGTCAAGGGGAATACAATGTTATATAAATCTTGATTAAGTGTTGAAGAATTTAAACACATAATTCCAGAATGAGATACAATCCCATAATAAAGCTTTGTAAAGGGGTTTTAAAACAATGAGTCTGCTGAAGTCCCTCACTCACAACTGAGATATAAAAAATTGTTTATTAAAATATGTTGTTAAGTGCTGTCGAGTGGGTTCCAACTCACAGAGACCCTGTGTAGGGTTTTTGAGGAGTGGCTGGTGGGTTTGAATAGACTGCTAACTACAAGGTACTTATCCTACAGAACCACACCAGAACCCAATTTAAAATACAGAAGGTAATTTTTTTGAGAATCAGTGATATTTTGTGTATTTGTCTCATTAGTAAGAGGGCTGGGGGAATATTTCCCTCCTACCTCCATTCAAGTGTGAGAGGATGTATGGAGATGATTGGTTGGTTGGTAGATTGGTGATTTCTATGCGGTGGAGTTGGTTCCAATTCATAGCAACCCTATATAAGGTTCATCTTTTTCCCACGGAACAGCTCTTAGTTTCGAACTGTTGACCTTAAGATTAGCAGCCCAATTTATAACCACTGTAGCGTAGTGGTTACGAATCGGGCTGTGAACCTTAAGGTCAGCGGTTCGAAACTACCAGCCGCTCCGGGAGAAAGATAAGGCTTTCTACTCCCGTAAAGATTTACACCCTCGGAAACCCTGTACAGGGTCGCTATGGGTAGGAACCGACTCAACGGCACTTAACAACAAGAACAACACTACCAGAGCTCCTTATGAAGATCATTAGGGAGCTTAATTCTACCTTTCATCAGATATTCGTTTCCATTGATATGTCTGAATTAGCTATTTCTGTGCAGAAATGCCATATAGATTACAGTCAATCAATCAAAAAGTATTTGGTTCAAAACAAGAAAATATATAATCTCCTAGTTTCTGTGGGTCTAAAACCTAGACCCAGCTAGTTTATACCCCTGGTTCAAGGTCTATAATGTGGTTGCAACCAAGCTTCCAGTAAGAGTTGCAGTCTCATGGGTAGAGGAGAGGGGGAGTAATCAGGTGTCATAATGACTCACCTGGTAATTGGAAAACCTCCAACCTTAACCTTACCATATCATAGGGCTACCTCAAAACATGGCAGTTGGTTTCTCCTAGGCAGAGTAAGTCAAGAGGATTCTCTATAAAACACCCCAGTTGAAAGCTACAATTATTTACATAACCAAATCTTAATTTCTATTTCATATTTAAATGACCTGCACACAAATGAATGGCTTTCAGGAGGCAAGAATCATTAGGGGACATGTTAGTGTTCACTTACCACATTAAAATAAAGAAAATTAAGCTCATGACTGTAAAGGTCGGTTTGAACCAGAAGACTGGCAGTTCAAACTCACTAGTCGCTCTATGGAAACTTTATAACTGGGTCACTATGAGTCACAACTTACTTAAAGACACTTAACAACAAGAAAGAGAACATACTTCCAAGAAACTCTATAGGAGAAATTATAGTTCCTTAAAGCATTTCCTCTTGTCCTTGGAAGTTAAACTCCAAAGAAAGTTTAAAATGTCAACTGTGAAGTCCACAGATTTTAGAAGTCAAGTATTATTAGTCCCAAATCTCTTATCTTGATCAGTCTCAGAAAAATGTAGTGAGGTATTCTCCGCATGCTCGTGGACAATGGAATTTTAGCCCATGTTATGGGAGTCCTGGTGTGGCGCTGTGGGTTAATGCACCAGACTGCAAAGCCGTTTGAACTGTAAGGTCGGCAGTTCAAGCTCACCAGCCGCTCCTCAGAAACCCTATACAGGGTCGCTATGGTTTGGGATCGACTTGACGGCACCTAACAACAACAATAATAGTGTCTGCAACAATTGCCTCAAACCCTTGAGAAGCCTCTTCTTTCAACTCAGTGTTTCTGTAATTGTAGAATCATCCATATTAGATTCAAGAACTGCAACTCTGCTCAAATTTTTTTTCTGAAGCTATACCATGAGGCCTCTGGTAGCTTAGTGGTTACGAATCAGGCTGTGAACTGAAAGGTCAACCGCTCGAAATTACCAGCTGTTCCGCGGGAGAAAGATGAGGCGTTCTGCTCCCGTAAAGATTTACAGCATCGAAAACCCTGTACAGGGTCGCTATGAGTCGGAATCAACTCCACGGCACACAGCCACCAGCCACCATACCATGAGGGGGACTCCTGGCGTGGCACTATAGAATAAGCAATGAACTGTGAACCACAAGATTGGTGGTTCAAATCCAACAGCCATTCCTTAGAAACCCTGTACAGGGCTGTTATGAGTCTGAACTCCCTCGATGGCATTTAACAACAGCCATACCTTGAAAGAGATTGTTGTTGTTAATTGCCACCATATTAATTCTTAGCGACCCTGTATCAGGTTTTCAAGGAACAGCTGGTGAATTTAAACTGCCAACCTTGCAGTTCAAACTGACCTTGCAGTCCAGTCTTATCATATAGCATCACACCAGGACTCCATGAAGGAGATTTGTTGTTGTTAAGTGCCTGCGGATGCTACGACTCACAGTGACAGTGAGGACCAATATACTGTCTTGAACTCTGCCAAAGAGCTGTGTTTCTAAACATTTTCTATAGCACTGGGAACTATTTCTAGCTGCTTTTGATTTTTCCCACTTGTTTGAGAAAGGATCAGCTGTGTTCATACCTTTTATTTGCTCTTTTCTTCTGTATCTTTCATAGGGCTTGCACCATTTATTTTGTTCGAGTACCCAACTTTATTATTATATTTTATTTGATTTCTGATGCAGACATTTATTATGATAACATATTCATAAAAGTCCCTCATAATAAAATATATACAATTAAATTCTGGAACTGCCAAAAGCATCCATTGCTCACAACAATATTTTTCATCTTTCACTTCTGAATAGGAAAACTGTACCCTGAAGTTATTCTAACATAGACCAATCCCACCCACATCTGGTCTCAACCTTTTACTTTCTGAATCTATTCTTAAGTTTATCAATGACTCCCCGCCTGATGTTTAATACTGATATATTGAAACCAACAAAGTGCTGCAAGCAGTATACAAGTTATAAAAATGATCACTCATACATCTTTCACTTAGATTTAACATTGATGAGCATTTCACTACATTAAATTATTCATGTCAGTTTGTTATGTTGTGTGCTGACATTCTGTGAGAATTACTTGCAGACAGACATTCTTGTTACTGTTATGTGCTGTGGAGTCGATTCCAACTCATAGCGACCCTGCACAAGGTTTCTGAGGCTGTAAATTTTTACGGGAGCAGAAAGCCTCATCTTTCTCCCACAGAACAGATGGTAGTTTTTACCTTGTGATTAGCAGACCGATTCATAACCACTACACTACCAGAGCTCCTTGCAGATCAACATTATGACATCTAAATTATTTCAATATCTGTTTCATACAATTGAGGACTTTCTTCTAGATATGCATATTACAATGATCATACTCAGGCTCAGAATATATATAAGTTGTTGTTATTAAGTGCTGTTGAGTCAGTTCCAACTTTTGTGACTCTATAGGGTTCCCAAGGAAAGGCTGGTGAGTTTGAACTCCTTATCTTGTAGTCCAGTTCTTATCCTACAGTGCCACAGCAGGACTCACATACAGGGTGTGGCTGTTGTTATTAAGTGTCATCAAGTTGGTCCTGACTCAAGCAACCCTGTATAAGTTTTCTGAGGAGCAGCTGGTGGGTTTGAACTGCCAACCCTGTGGTTCACTGTACAGTGCTGATCTAACAACACCAGGGGTCTCTCCTCTCTCTCTCTCTCTCTCTGGTAGCGTAGTAGTTATGAATCAGGCTGTGAACCTTAAGGTCAGCAGTTCGAAACTGCCAGCTGTTGTTGTCAAGCACCATCTAATCAATTCCAACTGATAATGACCCTGTATAGGGTTTCCAAGGAATGGCTGGTGACCTTGCGGTTCAAACCTTGCAGTCCAGCTCATTAACCCACGGAGCCACACCAAGACTTCTATATACAGGTTGTTGTTAAGTGTGATCGAGTCTGTTCCAATCCATAGTGACCCTGTATAGTGCTTACAAGGAGCAGGTGATGAGCTTGAACCACCCACTCTGTAGTTATAGCGTATTAATCCACAATGCCACACCAGGCCTCCATATATAGGGTTTTTTTTTGTTTTGTTTTGTTTTTTTGTGTTTTTATTTTTAAAGTGCCGTCGAGTTGGTTCTGACCCATAATGATCCTGAACAGGGTTTCCGAGGCTGTAATTATTTACAAGAGCAGAAAGCCTCATCTTTCTCCTGCAGA
>NW_006408547.1:6268335-6288142 GCF_000296735.1 Chrysochloris asiatica | reverse complement strand
TAGATATATATATATAGGTTAGAGCTTCCTTTTAAATGTGGTATGTGATTTAAGCTTTCCTTGTTTTTCTGGTTCATTTCCCTTGAATCGATTCTGACTCTTGGCAACCTATGTGTACAGAGAATAATTGCTGTGTAGCATTTGCAAGGCTGCGATTTTTGAGAATGCCTTCCCTAGGAGTCCTAATTCCATAAATCTAGCTGGCATGTTCTCTTGGGGAACAGACAATACATCCATTTCCACCTATTAGGTGTGGATCATCTTAGAGTTCAGTCATCCATTCTTTGAGATGGCTCTCAAATTAACTTATATATATATATATTTAGACTTGGTATTGGCTGTCCAAATTTTCAAGATGATCAATAATTTAGGCTGGTTCTAGAGATTTATTCCCAACTCCTCTCTGAGCTCAAATAGATTATTTGCAATCACCATTACTGAAGTAATAACAGTTGAAACATCACCTCGTATTTTAAATACTCTCTTTAAGGGCTGTTATTCTGGAATATGAACACATATTTTGAGTTTTATTCTCATTTCACACAGATCCAGATTTGCTTTTGAGATCCTTGGAATCTTGAAGCATACTTACTGACTCTTCATGTCTAATTATAATTTTGATTAGATGATTCTGAAACTATTCCCAAACCAAAAATACAAGAAGTTTGGAATAAATGCCCCCCCTACCAACACTCTGTAATATCAGTGGCATTGATGACTCCCCTTCCCATCCTATAAATAGACTGGAGGTAAGCATCTATTAGGGTCTCTAGACATTTGAGAACACAAGATTTACTTCACATGAGGGATGAAAATTACAAAGAAAAAGAGGCATGTTTGCACCTGATCCACTGGGAAGCTCTAGAGGACAAATCACACAGCAACATTGCTCTTGACTTATTGAAAGTAGATAAGGATTTTTTAACCCATACCAGTCAATGGCTGTAAGTCACCCCAAGGGCAGTGGTGAATAGATAATGGAGTAGGAATCAAGGTTGTCCATGATCTGCCAGAAAGCTGCTCCTACCTGGCTGAGATTAATTTTCTGGAGTAGAGAGGGCAACTAACTGTCAAAACAACTGAAGATTGGTGTACTGGCCAACCCAGGGGATCTGGACAGGACACCAATGGCATTCATTGCATGGACATCAACAGCTGCTCTTTGGAAACCCTGTACAGGGTTGCTATGGGTCAGAATCGACTCAACAACACTCAACAACAAAAGCATCCTTTACGTGGTAATCCAACTTAATCAGTAGCTAAACCCTGGAGAAGGGATCTCTTAGAACGTGAAAACATTATCCTTCTTTACACTTCAGCTGCTGATCCTATTTGCTAACTCGTAATAGCCAAAAAGACACTATTCTTCTCTGTGCACCATACAGTTCTAAGCACATTTTGTATATTGGCTTCTTCATTGTAGTTATTTTCATTTTATCCAAGATCTTATTTCATCTATGTGACTAGGGTACAGGGAATCTGGAGGATGGGAGACATTTTTTATATAGCTCACATGTGCCAATATCTTAGTCAAAACTATAGTTTAAACTGCTATCATGAAAAATATTAGAGTTGTAAGTGGAGGAATCTGGTAATTAC
This sequence comes from Chrysochloris asiatica, assembly GCF_000296735.1. Lineage (NCBI taxonomy): Eukaryota > Metazoa > Chordata > Mammalia > Afrosoricida > Chrysochloridae > Chrysochloris > Chrysochloris asiatica. The sequence continues at coordinate 6,286,543 of NW_006408547.1, read as the reverse complement.
TTCCTTCAGTGAAATGCGTTTTTTCCCCCAAAAGTTGGAGCCATTTTCCCTTTCTGAGAGTTTCTTCTGGGGGGGAAAAAAAATCTAAAAGAAAAACATTAATAAACTCAGTAACAAATAAATAGCAGGAAAAACAAACGAGCAAACAAAAATCAGATGTTGCTTCTCAAAAGAAGGATTAGATGGAAAGGCTGTCTTCTCTTCCACAATTATCATTGCACTTGAGACCATTTTTGTTGCCACTGTGCCAGTCCATCTAGTTGTGGGTCTTTCTCTTTACTTCTCCAGGGAGTGGTCCCTCCTAAAAACATGTATGAAGTATGAGAGATGAGATCTCCTCATTCTGACTTCTGTGAAGCACTCTGGCTATGATTCTTCCAATGTAGGTTTCTTCATTCTTCCTACAGTCCATGGTACTTTTAATATTTTTCTCTAACACCATGACTGGCATGCACCAACTCTTCCATAGTTTTCCCTGTTCATTGTCCAAATTTCACATGCATCTGAGACTATTGAACGTAGCATGGCTTGGGTTGGGCACACATTAGTCCTCAAACTGAACATCTTTCCCCTTAAGACGTTAAATAGATCTTCTGCAGAAGATTTGCCTAATGCAAAATATGGTTTTATTTCTTGACTGCTGCTTTTGTGAGTGTTGAGTGTGAATACAAGTAAAATTTGACAACTTCGATCTTTTTTCCATTTATCATGATGTTATTTATTGATCCAGTAGTGAGAATTTCTATTTTCTTTACATTCACATGTAATCCATTGTGAAGGCTGTGATCTTTGATCTGCATCAATAAATACTTTAATTTCGGTTTGCTTCCAGAAAGCAAAGTTGTATCACACATGGCAGGTTGTTAATGAGTCTTCCTCCATTCCTGATGCCACTTTCTTCTTCATATGATCCATCTTCTTGGATTATTTCTCAGAATACAGATTGAATAAATATAGTGAAAGACTTCAACCCTGGAACACACCTTTGCTGATTTTAAACAATTCAGTATCCCCTTGTTCTCTTCTAACGACTGCCTTTTGGTCTTCGTAGAGGTTAGGGTTAGTGTTATTCATAGCTTCTCACAATCCACACACACACACACAAAGCCTTTGCACTGTGATTAAAGCACAAGTAAACATCGTTCTGGTATTATCTGCTTTCAGCCAGTATCCATCTGATGTCAGCAGTGATAGCCCTAGTTTTTGTCCTCTTCAGAATCTGACTTGAATATGTGACAATTTCCTGTCCATGTACTGTTATAGCTGTTTTTCAATTATCTTTAGCAAAATTTTGCTTGCATGTGATATTAATCATATTGTTTGAAGATTTCCACATTTAGCTAGGTCACCTTCTTGGAAATGGACAAATATATGGCTCTCTCTCAATCAGTTGGCTAGGTGGTTGTCTTCCAAATTTCTTGTCATAGATTTAAAAGCATCACCAGTGCTGCATCAGTTTATTGAAAGATTTCAATTGGTATTCCAATGATTCTATGCTCTTAATTTCTTTCATCAGTTACTTCTTCTTTCAGAACCGTTGATTCTTCATCATATGCTACCTCTTGAAAAGTTTGAGCATTGACCATTTCTTTTAGGTACAAGTACTCTGTGTATTTATTTCTTCAATCTTCTTTTGATGATTTCTGCATCATTCAGTATTTTGTCTATATAATCTATCACTATTTCAAGTAGAGGCTTGACTTTTTTCTTCAGTTCTTTCAACTTGAGAAATGTTGAACATGTTCATCTTTTTGTTTCCTAACTCTACATCTTTGCACATTTCATGATAATATTTGATTTTGTCTTCTTGACCTGTCCTTTGAATTTTTCTGTTCAGCTCTTTGACTTCTTCATTTCTTCCAGTTGCTTTAGAATTTCTACTTAGGAGAAGTTTCAGAGACTCTTTCTGACATCCATTTTGTTTTTTGTTTTCTTTCCTGTCATTTTAAATGACCTTTACTTTCTTCCTGTATGATTGTCATGATTTTTTTCCACAACTCCTCTGGTCTTTGGTCATTATGTGTCTAAGATAGCAAATTTGATCGTGATATTGTCTCTGAATTCAGGTGGGATATGTTTAAGATCATATTTTGGCTTTATGGACTTGTTTTGATTTTCTTCAGCTTCATTCTGAACATGCATCTAAGCAACTAATAGTCTGTTCCACAGTTGACCCCCTAGTCTGGTTTTAGTTGATGATATTTATCTTTTCTACTATCTGATGTAGTCAATTTGATTACTGTGTAGTCCACATAGTCACCTTTTATGCTGTTCTAAAAAGGTATTATTAAATGAATAAGTCATTGGTCTTGCAAAATTCTGTCATGTGGTCTCCAGCATCATTTCTTTCACCAAGGCCTTATTTTCTAAAAACTGATCCTTCTTCTTTGTCTTGAGCCTTCTGTTCTATACACCAGTAATTGTCAGTACCTCTTAATTACTTGTTTGCTCAATTTAAAACTGAAGAAATCAATAGAATTCTGCAGTTTTGTCAGTACTGACTTTAGTGGTTAGCACATGAATTTTAATAATAATGATATTAACTTGTCTTCCTTATAAGTATATAGATATTACCCTATCATACACAAGATTGTACTTCAAGATAGATAATGAACATTTCTTTTCCAGAATTCTTCTTGAATTTGTCATTCCCCCATAGTAAGCCAAATGATTGTCTGATTCAAAATGACCAATATGAGTCCAGTTTTGCTTGATGAATGCTTAGGATATAGATCTTTATGCATTACATTTCATTTTTGACAACTTACCATTTGTGTAGAATCATACTTGTACATTCTATATTCCAATTATTAACAGATGTTTATAGCTGTTTCTCCTCATTTTGACTTTTGCTCCACCAGCAAATACAGGTTCTGAAAGCTTTACTCCATGTGTATCATCGTGCTTAACTCTACTTTGCGGAGGCAGCTCTTCCCCAGTTGAACTTTGAGTGACTTCCAACCTGAGAGGCTCATCTTCTGGCACTGTATCTGACATACTTCCACTGCTATTCCTAAGTTTTTAAGTGGCATGGCACTGTAGGACCAGCACTGGACTGTAAACCAGAAGGTCAGACCCATCCGCTGTTCCTTGGAAACTCTATACAGGGTCTCTATGAGTCAGAACCAACTTGACAACACTTAACAACTACAACAAACATTCAGAAGTTGTTCACCTCTCTTTCTCCCTAGTTTGTCTTAGTCCGGAAGCCCCAATGAAACCTGCCCACGTGGGGTAACCCTCCTGTTATTTTAAATACAGTAGCCTAGCTTTGAGCATCCAACATGCAAGCCACAGAAAAACAAACAGATGAATGGTAGTCAAAAACTGTGGACTCCCCCAATTTCATATTACTGTGTCTAGCACTGCATAGAATTCACCAATGTGCACCACGAGAATTTGTGTCTTCTTGCTAATTGTCTAACTCCAGTAGTCGTATTCCTCTTAAAAATCCCTTTAATGCTTTTTCCAGGCAGACTCATTACCCAATTATCCTGAACCAGAGTATAGTTTTTCATGTCCTGGTTTTCCCTGGTTTATCCCTTTCCACCTGCAAGAAAAAAAGAAAGAAAAAAACAAAACAAAACACTGCTTGATGGATTTAACATTGTTAGTGTAAAAGTTTCTGCTTTTCCTATTTAAATCAGCTTCCCAACGAATTTAGCATTCTATCATGTTTTGTTACAAAATTACCTAGACACACTGATATGAAAAGGAAAATGTTTAGGGCCAAAATGCAATGTCTTTATTGTACAGAAATGAATATATTTTCTTTAAGTCTCAATTTTCCCATTCTCCTTTCTCTGAATTTATTGGAAAAACAGTCAGAAAAGAATCTATTTTGCACTTTACTGAATTCTATTATCTATACCTGCTACCAAGATAGAGAGTGTGACAAGAGAAAGTCAGATATAAAGAGAGTGAAGGGATTTCTTTTTTTTAAAAAGACAAAGTTGTAGCTAGACATAAAGGGGCTGGTATGTACACTACAAGGACAAACAGACTGTGAGAGAAAACAGCTGCAACATTTTGGATGTTACAAAATGGATGGCTAAAAATTGATTTAGTGGTTTAGAGAAAGCTATAATAAAGCTTCCTCTAAGTGTTGACCATACATTTCTGATGTAAGTCCAGAACTAATCTTAGTCACACCATGGAATCTCAGAACTGCTCAAGAATTGAAGGCACCAAGTTCTCAGGAGTTTCTCATAGAGATGAAAAGAGGAAATCCATTGAGCTTTTGTAAAGGAAAACAGTTTAGCCTTTGTAGTCCTTTCCCAAGCTGAAGGATCAGCTATTCCACTGCCCTAAGGCAGAAAAACCCAGCTTTAAAATCAAACAATGGAGCCAACTAAAAAAAAAAAAAAAAAAAAAAACAGCAAGCAAGCAAACTGAGGATTCTTCACTTGACATCACATATAGCTGCTAGTGGTGAAATTCATAAAAATTCAGTGACAAATTTATATGCAGAATTAGGAGATGCCCATTTTTTAGAATTTGGCTTCTGTCAATAACATGATTAATTTTTTTTATCAGTTTCCACTTTTTTATTTTCTTGAGTAATAAAAACACTCACAGCTTCAAGTTTTAGCTGAGCTCATGGTCAGCCAACGTAACAATAGTCTTGAAAGTTTCCACTGCAGTTAGAAGTAACCATGTGGTTATATCTCCACTAATGGTATGCAGGTGGAAGCAATGTGTTCAACTTGCACATCATATTTTTATAGGAAACAGAACTCTAGGATTTTTCTTCTTCTTTCTACTGATTGGGAAATAGGATGATCTTGTGGAGCAAGTTGTCCTACGTGCCTTATATTTCTGGATTACATAGGCTCTTTTTATAAGAGAAAACCAACTTCTACTTATAGGAGATTGCATTCCTTCTGTTTCTATTATGGACACTCATTATAGAAACTTAAACAATAGCCTAAAATGCATTCAGTTGCCAGGCAACATACTGAAATTCCATTTTGGAGAAATCTAAAGATTTCTAAGAAGTACAACATACAAACATCCACAGTTGGTGGCCTTAAAATTGCTCTAATGTGATCACCATGAAGTGAATAAGTCATCACATGGTCTGTTAGGAATTGTAATCAGATAATTAGTGTAAATACAAACATACAAATAACTACAAGTAGACATCTTAATGGTCTCTAATCATAGATGCACACAGCAAAACCAAATAAACATAGAAAAGGAGTTGAAAGAAACAGAAATGAAGAAGCCAAAATCAAAACAAAATAAAACTTCAAAAATCTGTAATCATGTTCTTCAAAAGGCAAGAAAGTATACTGTATGCATACACTAAGAAAAGGGTATTATGAAAAGATTGTATTTGGAGGAGAAAAAAAGGGAAGTTTATTTTTGTTTGTTTTTTTAATTTGACATCTGATAACTGAATTAAAAACTAATAGTATGTTTATATGATGAAAGTGAGATAATTTTCACAATATTAGGACAAAAAGACAGGAATGAAAAAATAAGAGAAAAGTTACGAAATTTCTACGAACTTTTCAAGAAGTTCAGCATGCTAATAGTTCTAGACAACCAAAAAGATGATAGTATAAAAAAGGAAGCTTTTAATCATAATACTGTTGTTACGTGCCGTGAGCTGGTTTCGACTCACAGCGACCCTGTACAGGGTTTCCAAGGCTGTAAATCTTTACGGGAGCAGAAAGCCTCATCTTTCTCCCGCGGAGCAGCTGGTAGTTTCGAACTGCTGACCTTGCGATTCCCAGCCCGATTCCTAACCACTACGCTAACAGAGCTCCTTATATATATATAAGATTATATGTAATCTTATATATGTATATGTATGGTTACGAATCGGGCTGCGAACCTTAAGGTCAGCGGTTCGAAACTACCAGCCGCTCCGCGGGAGAAAGATGAGGCTTTCTACTCCCGTAAAGATTTACACCCTCGGAAACCCTGTACAGGGTCGCTATGGGTCGGACCCGACTCGATGGCACTTAACAACAACAACAACATATGTAATCTTATATATGTATATGTATGTATATGTATGTATATGTATGTATATGTATGTATATGTATGTATATGTATGTATATGTGTGTGTATGTGTGTATGTGTGTATGTGTGTATGTGTGTATATGTGTGTATGTATGTATGTATATATGTATATGTATATTTATATATGTATATTTATATATGTATATTTATATATATGTATATTTATATATGTATATGTATGTATATGTATATGTATATATATGTGTGTGTGTATATTTATATGTATATATATATGTTTATATATGTATATATTTATATATGTTTATATATGTATATATTTATATATGTATATATGTATATATATGTATATATTTATATATGTTTATATATGTATATATTTATATATGTATATGTATATATATGTATATATGTGTATATATATGTATATATATTTATATATGTGTATATATATGTGTATATATATTTATATATGTGTATATATATTTATATATGTGTATATATATTTATAAGGAGCTCTGGTAGCGTAGTGGTTACGAATCGGGCTGTGAACCTTAAGGTCAGCGGTTCGAAACTACCAGCCGCTCCGCGGGAGAAAGATGAGGCTTTCTACTCCCGTAAAGATTTACACCCTCGGAAACCCTGTACAGGGTCGCTATGGGTCGGACCCGACTCGATGGCACTTAACAACAACAACAACAACAATGTATATATAGTTAAATATGTTGTTGTAAAATGCCATCAAGTCATGTCTGACCCATAGCAACCCTGTATATGGTTTCTGAGGATCAGCTGGTGGGTTTGAACCACCAGCCTTTAAGTAAGCAGTCCAGTGCTTATTCTACAGTGCCACATCACGACCTGGTGTTTGGTATCTAGCAAATACTCAATAAATATTTGTTACTGTCTTATAAAGCTTTATTTCTCTCATTTGTTAAGTCATGCTATTTTCCTTGGTAATCTATGCCAGAGAAATTTTTCTAACTGTGCAAATCATTTCCCCAATCAGTTAACAGGGTCAATATCGCCATTGTTTCCTTAAGCTGTTACTGGGACCCAAAGATTTAAATCCAAATTCTCATACAAATCAGAATAATTTCTATAAATAAATTGTATTTCATTTCTCCAAAAGTTATTTTCAAAATTGAAAAGAAATTTCATATTAAAAAAAACAAAAAAAAAAAAACTAACTTGCTTCCATATATAAAAAACGATCATTTTGCAGTAGATGCAATGTGGGTTAAATGGTGGCTGAATAAATCTAAACTCTTAATTCATAAAGCAATGCCTGTCGCATATTAGGTAGTCAATGAATATTATATTTAGTCACGATTCTTTAAGTAGAAATTCTAGCTTATAAACTCTAGAGAAATGGATTACTTTAAATAGTGTGCGACATTGTATGCACTAGTAATACTGTCACGTACTTCTTTAAATGTCACTTTTAAAAAGAAATAGTGATACCTATGAATTTCTTCTATTATAAGATTATAAAGACAGTATACATGTGTGCACACATGTGGTGCAGTGAATTATTTAATGTGTCTCTTGTAACCACAAGGTTGGTGGTTCATACTCACCAGCAGCTCCTTAGAAATCCTATATATAAATGGTCTCTATGAATCAAAACCGAATCAACAGCACTTAACAACTACAACAACAACTTTTAACCATATATTTGTAATTCCCACCAACCACTTTTTTTTTCTGATGGATCTTGGTAAGAAAATGTGGGAAAGATACTGAGAGGATTACATGGTTCAATTGTGAGTGGTTGTTAGCAGGATTAATTATGACTGTAAAATTTTGGAAATCTAATAAGGAGCTTGTTTAATTTTATCATCCTTTCAGGTATAAAATGAGCCCCTTTGGTGATGAGTTGACCTTATACTCCTTTGCTTGACCTTGGGTTCTTGGGACTTGAGCCTGTGGTCTGACCTGATTTACTAGCTTCCACGGAGTTCTGGTGTGGTCCTGTGGGCTAATGCATCAGACTGCAAAGTCATTTGAACTATAAGGTTGGTGTTTCATGGTGTTTCACCAACTACTCCTTGAAATCCCTGTACAGGGTCTCTATGGGTTAGAATCCACTCAATGGCACTTAACAACAAGTCTTGTGAATTTGGGACTTGCCAGCTTCCACTCCTGTATGAGCCATTTCCTTGACATTCATGAGTTCTGGTAGACATTGTAGTTCTTGCAGAAGCCTAGGATGTGAGGAGATCATTGATGGGAGGAGTAGTGATTGATACCAGGGATTATGGAGTGGTGTAGCACTTTGTTTTTGGTTTTTTCCTTTAATCAAACAACCTTGAATGTGCTTGATCTCGTCTGATCTCAGAAGCTAGGCAGGGTCAGACCTTGTTAGTATTTGATAGTAAAGTGCCTGGAAATATTAGTGCTATATGCTTTGGACTCCTGTGTGGTGCTGTAGAATCAACACTGGGTTGTGAACCACAAGGTTGTCTGTTCAAACTCACTAGCAGCTCCTTGGAAACCCTATACAGGGTCACTAGGAATAGGAACAAGTTTGACAGCACTTAGTAACAGCAACATGTTGTTGTGGTTAAGTGCTTTCGAGCTGGTTCTGACTCATAGCAACCCTGAATAGGGTTTCAGAGCAGCAGCTGAGGAGTTTGAACCACCAACCTTGCAGTTTAAACCAACTTTGCTGTCCAGTACATCATCCTGCAGTGCCCTACCTGGATATAGTATGTTAAAAAGGTAAACTTCTAGGTTTTCTTTAACCTCTACTTCATAGGGACTGGCCTCGTGCTAATAATTCTAAAAGAAATTATTGTTGCAATACAATAACATCTTATTTTGCAGAAGATAAATTATTTGTATGACTAAATAGATCTTAGATGAATATGTTTTTAAAGTGGCCTATGTATGGAAATTAGCACATATGGCAAGTACTAAAATCACGTCCTGTCCAAACATATGGCTGTCATATTTTTGATAACCTTTACCACAATATCAGCACAAAAATACAAGTCAAGTTCCTTAGTATTTTACTTAGAACATTATGATACTACATGAGAATTGTAACTTCACCTTCCTATCTTTTGCCGAGGAAAATTGGTCTAGGATTTGCTCAGTCATTTATTTTGTCAGTTTCTTCTCTTTTTAAATTCAGCAATCACAGAACATGCAGGCAAAGGCAGTGCCAGACCCATGGTCTAGACATCTTAAGCCCAAACTGCATCACTAGGAGCGGTGCACTTTGGACACAGCTGTGCCTGTGACCTGCAGTGTGCTCGCTCACGTCAAGGAGGCCACAGATCCTGACCAACTCAGTAGTCCTCCCTGGATATGGAAAGGGTCAACATCTGGAAATCACAGAGAGGAAGGGGAACTGACAGGCAGAATGTGATACTGTCTGAGGGACAAGGCCACCCCAAAGTGAAAACCAAAAACAATGACCAAAAGGTAAACCATAAAGTGTGCCTTCAAAACAATTACCATCAAAGTGACTCCACTGTGCAGAGTAAAACTGTTTCAGAGGGTTTTCAGTGTTGTAATCTTCAGGAGTCCTGGTGTGGTGCTGCAGAATAATGCACAGGAATATGGTCACTTGAATTGCTAGCTTGGTAGTTCAAACCCACCAGCTGCTCCTCAGAAACCCTATACAGGGTCGCTATGAGTTGGGACTGACTCAATGGCACTGAAAAACAGTAATCTTCAGGAAGCAAACTGCCACATACTCCTTCTTCAGAGTAGCAGGTGGTTTCCAATTTCTCACCTTTCAGTTAGAAACCAAGCACTTAATCATGGCACAACCAGGGCTTCTCAGAAGAATGATCCTCTAAGGGTGTGGGAAGTGGCCAATGAAATGCAGTCATCTGGCCAGCCTCCTGGGAAGTGCTTTTCCAAATCTCTTTAGCTCAGTGAAGATGGTGTTGTGTTGTTAAGTACAGTCAAGTTGGTTCTGACCCATAGCCACCCTGTATAGTAGGGTTTCCGAGGAGCAGGTGGTAAGCTTCAACCACGGACTTTTGTGGTTCAAACCAAGTTTGCAGTCCAGTGCATTAACCCACAGCTCCATACCCATACCATAATTAAAGCCCACACACATGTTGGGCTGTTGTTCAGTCTCTGGAGTCGGTTTCAACTCATAGCAACCCTGTATACAACAAAACAATACACTCCTTGGTCCTATGTCACCCTCACAATCTTTTCTGTTTGCACCCATTGTTGTAGCCACGGTGGCACGCCATCTTGTTGAGAGCCTTCCCTCAAATTTGCCAGGCATGTGGTCCCTTTCCAGCGACTTGTTTCCCTAATAACTTATCTAAAGTACATGGCCAAATACTCCCATTCTCACTTCTAAGGAGCATCTTGCTGTATTTCTTCCAACACAGATTTGTTCATTCTTCAGGCGTCCACAGTGTATTTAATGTTCTTTGCCAACACCATAATTCATAGGCATCAATTCTTCTTCTGTCTTCCTTATTCACTGTCCAGCTTTTGCATACATATGAACTTAGTGAAAATACCTTGACTTGTTTCAGGCACATCTTAGTCTTCAAAGTGACATTTTTTACTTTCTAATACTTTAAAGTGATTTTGTATGCACCAGATTTGCCCAAAGCAATGAATTATTTGATTTTTTGACTGTTGTTTCCATGGACATTGATTGTGGATCCAAATAAAATGAAATCCTTGACAACTTCAATATTTTCTTCATTTATCATGAAGTTGCTTATTGGTCCAGTTGTGATGCTTTTTGGTTTTCTTTATGTTGAAGTGTAATAAATTCATGTCTATCTTCTGCACTTAAACAACCAAGATTATGTTATCTGCATATTGTTGTTTGTTAATGAGGTAATTGGCATCTAATCCTGATGCCAAGCTCTTTTTTTATATAGTGTTGTTACTGTTGCTGTTGTTGTTAGGTGCCATCAAGTCAGTACCAACTCATAGCGACCTTATGCACAGCAGAGCAAAACGCTGCCCAATCCTGGGCCAACCTCACTATTGTTGCCACGCTTGAGCCCATTGATGCTGCCACTTTGCCAATCCATCTCACTGGGGGGAGGGGGGGGTTCCTCTTTTTCTCTGACCCTCCACCTTACCAAATATGATATCCTTCTCCAGAGACAGGTCCATCCTGACAATATGTCCTAAGTATGAAACATGAAGTTTGGCCATTCTGGCCTCCAAGGAGCACTCTGGCTATACTTCTTCCAACACAGATCTGTTGGTTCTTTTGCCAGCCCATGGCACTTTTCAATATTCTCTTCCAACACCATAACACAAAGGATCAATTCTTCTACAGTCTTCCTTATTCACTATCCAGCTTTTGCATATATATGAGATTACTAAAAATACCATGGCTTGGGTCAGGCACACCATAGTGCTCAAGCTGACATCTTTGCTCTTCAACACTTTGGAAAGGTCTTGTGCAGCTGATTTGCCTAATGCAATACATCATTTCATAGTCTATGTTTTCTTATTTGCTCAACATATAGATTGAATGTTGTTATTGTTGTTAAGTGCCATGGAGTCAGTCCCAACTCATAGCAACCTTGTATAGGGTTTCCCAGACTTTTAAATCTTAGCGGGAGCAGACAATCTTATCTTTCTCCCATGGAGCAGCTGGTGGCCTCAAACCACCAACCTTGTGATTGAAAGTCCAGTGCTTATTGTGTAGAGCCACCACGATCCCAACAGATTGAATAAGTAGGGTGAAAAATGACAACTTGGATGCATGCTTTTCTTGATTTCGGGGCTCCACTCCCCCTCCAACTCAAATGTGTTTCTGTTGAGTCACTCTGACTCACAGCAAATCTGTACCACACAGCCGTGCTGCTGCCTAGGATTTTCGAGACTGTAAACTCTTAGGGGAGCAGACAGCCTCATATTTCTTTTGAGAGTTTGATGGGTTTGAACTACTAACCTTGTAGCTAGCAGCCCAATCCTAAACCACTGTACCACCAGGGCTCCTTAGATCTAAACTTGTTGTTGTTGTTGTTGTTAGGTGCTGTTAAGTCGGTTCCAACTCATAGCGACCCTGCATAGGGTTTCTGAGGAGCAGCTGGTCTAGATAGCTAAAAATAAGTTGCTCTACCCACTGACAAGGCTCCTGTCTCTTTGAGTAGAGATAACGCAGAGATAAAATTGTGCGCAGGTCATATAAATGCTTTAGGGAGAGAAAAAGATCAGACAGTCTGCCCTGACCATCTCTAAACCAAAGCTGTTGCCGTCTATTAATTTCCTACTCATAGAAGTCCTACAGGAAAGAATCGAAATGACCTATGGGGTCTCTAAGGCTGTAAGTCTTTATGGAGGCAGATTACACCATCTTTCTCCCACAGGTGGGTTCCAACCACTGACCTTTGGGTTAGCAGCTGAGCACTTAGCCACTGTACCACCAGAATGCCCTTTGACACATGTAAGCATTCCAATATGCAAGTTTTAGTTTTAACTTGCTGAATGATCTTTCACAGCTGGGGATGGGAAATGTGATGGTTAATAGAAACTGCTCAGTGTTTTCTCCTTCACCTGGCACCCAGAGCAGGTGGCATGCGTTAGATATGCTTCTTAGTACTTCTGGCATTTATTGGTAATGTTATATTTTACAAATTGGGTGTCACATTGTGGTGATTTATGGTCTTTATATTATATAATTCTAAAACAGTCATACGACTATAGTACAGTTATGGGCCATTAAAAAAATGATGTAAGAAGAGGTCTTAGCCATTTACTTCATCTCCAGCAACACAAAGTCTCTGGAATATATCTCAGGAAAAGAGCTCTGAGGAAAACTGAGCACACATACCACAGTCCCTTTCCTTAAGAATCAAGTATTCCTTTAAAACGGCTGATGTGCTGTTTCTTACTGTGTTTTTTTCTTTGCTTGCTTGGTCGGCTTCCCTTCTCTTTAGAGGTTACATACTGTGGTAAGTAAATTTCTGTGCCTTAGAGGTTATTACAGTCAAGAATGTTTCTACGTTTGTCTGTTTCAATGATAAATGCCTAACGACACCATTTAGAAAGTGCCTCTGTTGAACTTCTCACACCTGTGACATCACTCAGAACACGGGTGAGAATCCTTCTCTTTTAAATGGGGCTCTCAACAAAGACAGGGTGCTAAGTCATAGCGAACCTTCCAAGAATTGTTTAATCGTTGATGACAGCAAGTGAAATGGAACTGGACGCAGAACAAATTGCTTCATTAGTAATGTGGCCAAGAATACCTGTGAAACTGTAACCTGCATTTCCTAATACATGGGCCGTGTAATTTGATCATTTAAATCCCACAGCTTTTACTTATAGTTTCTATCAAGCTGGATTTTAAAAATGTTTTAATAGTACATGGCAACAGGATAATAGAAATAACATTGTTAGGAAAACGGTAAGAAGCTAAAAATAATTCACAACAGTATTTAATTTTATAACTCATATAATCCAAAGGGAGTGTGTACTGAGCAACAGATTTGCTCTAATTTTTGTAAGCAATGTATGGAACTTACCAATCCAATCAGCAGAGAATAGATTTATTAAATTTCAATCAGTATTAAGTTGATTGAACTAAATCAACACATCTGAAGTAGTGAGTGCGACAAAACAGTACCATGAATATAAACTATATTCAATATTTGTTGTTGTTGTGGTTGTTAAGTACCATGGAGTTGGTTCCGACTCATAGTGACCCTGCACAGGGTTGCTGAGACTGTAAATCTTAACAGGAGCAGAAAGTCTCATCTCTCCTCATCTCTTTCTGCAGAACGGCTGGTAGTTTCAAACTGCCGACCTTGAGGTTTGCAGCCCGATTCGTAACCACTACGCTACATGGGCCTATAATTCCCAATAACTAAAAGCCTGCAGTGCACACTCATTCAGATGACAACCACTGTAAGGAATACTTGGCCCATGGGAACAGATTTGAGAGACAGTGTTCTGTGTTGTGAACTCTCTTAATGTGGAGGCAGTATGACTTTTTGGAAAATAAATTTGTTTTTTTCCTGATATGATGTCTATTTCATAAAGTAGAAAAATGCTTTTCTCATGAGTTAAAATTTTGTAAGATATGTAGTATAAACAGATAACAACACAAAATATTTTCTGTAAGAAATAAGACAGAAAGCGATAAGGAGAGAAACGTGGCTTCAACAGCAGGCAGGTTTATTGAGAGTAAACCTGGGAGGCGGAACTCAAAGTCAGGAGAGACCAAGAGCCTGCTCATCCCTTACAGACTATCATATTTAAGGTGGTGAGGTCCTGGGACAGTTTTGGTGGGCTTCCAATGGGCAGAGTTATGGAGATGTACCTGACACCTGAAATTACTGCTGGGAGGATCTCTTGGTGTAATAAAGACTTAAGGTTTCAGGAAAGCAGAGCTTAAGCAGGACTTTATCCAGGGCCACTTGGGGCAGCTGCAATGCCATTTTGTCGATCAGGAGCAGAGTCCTTCATGTTTAAATATTTTCCCAGGTAGAGGAGTGAGGGTTAAATTAAAGTTTATAAAAAATGTATTTTGTTAAGTACTTTAAGTCTTGATGTAGGATAAGCACTAGATTGTTAACCAAAAAGTCAGTGGTTCAAACCCACCAACTGCTCCCTGTTAGTGGTGGATATGTGCCATGGAGTCGGTTCACAGAGACCCTGTACGGGGTTTCCAAGTTTGTAAATCTTTACGGGAGCAGAAAGCCTTATCTTTGTCCCACAGAACAGCTGGTAGTTTTGAACTGCTGGCCCTGAGGTTAGCAGCCCGATTTGTAACCACTACGCTACCAGAGCTCCTCCACTGCTCCTTGGAACCCGTATACAGGATTGCCATGAGTCAGAACCCACTTGACAGCATATAACAGCAGTAACAAAATACTTAATCTTCTCATTAAGCTTAACTGTAGAGTGAGGATTAACAAACTCTCTCCAAAAGGCCTCATAGTAAATATGTTAGGCATGGGTTCGGGATAGCAACTACTCAATCCAGGTATTTTAGCAGAAAAATAGTTGGTTCCGACTCATAGTGACCCTGTATAGGATTTCCAATTAGCAGATGGTGAGTTTGAACTGCCGACCTTGTGATTCAAACCAACTTGGTGATCTAGTGCTTATCCTAGAGCACCACATCAGTGCCACACCAGGGTTCCAGGAAAAAAAAAAAAAAAAAAGTTATAGCAAATACAAAAAACAAGGGTCTTAGCTATGTTTCAATTCTCATGTCATATTGGATGTAGATGAGAAGAATGGATAATTAACACACTTGTAGGTAACCATGTTCAAAGAAGAATTCATTCATAAATATATATTTTTCTCTCATTAATTTATTCTAATAGATACCTATAGAATGTATTGGTTTTATAAGTACTTCTTTTTCAAATGAATACTTGTTTTCGAAACATGATTTTTTATTATTTACAAAATAATTATGTGTACTTGGGAGAAAAATAAACATTTGCTAACATTTGAGTGCATTTTCAAATTTTTAGTATTGAAATCTGCTATAGCATAGCTTTTTACTCATATTACATAAAAATTGGTGAGAAAAGAACGTTGGAAAGCCTGTTCAATGATGCTGGCTCATTTACCTTGCAGTTCTATCACTTTATGTTGCATTGTATATTTTGAAGCTGTGTTATTAGTATAAGGGCAATCTTCTAGATGAACTGAAACTTCTACCGTTGGGTAGTTGTAATCTGTATGTCTTATAAAATGCATTTGGCCTTAATGTCCCTTTTATGTGGGATTACTGCAACTACAAAACATTATAAAAATAAACGTAGACTTCTTCCACATTTCCGTATTTAAATTTTCTATGTGTTTCTTACTAACACTGTAAATAAGCTTCTGGTACTTTAAATTGACTAGTATGGCACTGTGGATCAGCACTGGACTGTGAACCACAAAGTCAGTAGTTCAAACCCACCAGTTCCTCCCCAGAAATCTTATACAGGGTCACTATGAATCAGAACTGGCTTGATGTCACTTCACAACAAAAATAATGGGAAACTTTGCATTTAACAGGAAAATTTAGTCCATTTATATGTATTGTGATTTGGGCTATATTTGCATTTATTTCTCACACCTTATTTTATAGTAATTTTCCTACATAATCGCTTGTAATATACTTTTTTTATTTTTGCATTTAATTTTTATTATTTAATAAAGTATTTTTCTCTTCAAATTCAGCTTCTTTCTTTTTTGGTCTTAGAAGTTATATACTATGTTTCTTGTAGATATTTTCCTTACTATTTTGTCAAGGACATTTATTTTCACAAAGTAAAGTTAGTTGCTGTTTTCAGCTGCCTCTAACTGCACAAAGGTCTTAACATACCTTTAATTCTTGTTCAGTATCATTTTGAAGTCATAAATGATATTTTTATTATTGCATGTATAGTCATCACATACATTTTTGTTCACTTCACTCACCATTCTTTATTGTTCTTTCCTAGGAATCATTTTACTCCTCCCTACAGTATTGTAGCTGTTGATGTCAGTTCCTCAAAGTCAGTTCAGAGTCATAGGGACCCTGTATAGGGCTTCCAGAGATCTGCTGGTGGGTGTGAATCACCAGCCATATAGTTGCCAATCCATTGCTTATCCTACAAAGCTATACCAGTATTCTTATAGTATATTGTTATTGTTAAGTGCCATCAAGTTGGTTCCAACTCCTAGTTACTATGTATAGGGTTTCCACAGAGCAGCTAGTGCGTTTGAACCACTGACCTTGCAGTTCAAACAGGCCTTATGATCTATCCAATGCTTATTCCTTAGGTAAGATCTATTGATGGTACAGAGTCTCCCTTTTAATTTAATTTTTAATTCATCAAAGACAGTTTGCTAAGTATACATTTTAAATTAACAATCATTTGATCATTTTGCAGAAATCCTTTTATAATTTTTTGGCTTCCATGGTTGTTGTTGAGAAGTCATGTGTTTGCCTAATTGTCATTCCTTTTTCAGTACGCTACTTTTTCCTTAATTTCTGTGAAAGTCTTTCTCGCTCTTTTCTTTTCATCTTTTCCTTAATATTCTTTAAGGTATCCAAAGTTTACCTTGGCTTATTTTTATTTATCTTGCTTTTGATTTGTTAAAATTTGTGAAGCTGGAGATTGATGGACTTTTACCCATTTTGGAAAGTGTCCATAAATACTATCTTGAAAAATTACCTTTCAGTAACCGTCTTAACTCCAATTAAATGTTTCTGGGTGTGTTGTTTTTAAACTACGCATATCTAACTTTTCCTTCATATTTTCTGTCTCTAGATTTCTGTGCTGTATTTTGAATGAATTATTTAGCATTTTTCTCTATTAAAATTCTCTTTTCAGTTATGTCAAATCTTCATTTACACCAATCATTGGTTACTAAGCAAAGGCAATTAACCTTTTGGTTTTAGTTCTTTTAAAGTCACACCCAATAGCTGACCTTTACCAGGACTGGGTAGGGAATCCTCAGCCTGTAGTTGTTGACCTTTGCATGGATTTGCTAAAGGGTTTTAGTCTGACCTTTCCTAGAGTTGGCTGGTAGAGGGATGGGGAGACACTCAGAACTTGACTTGTACATGGATTGGCTGGCTGGGGGCAAGCGGCGAAGGTGGAGGTGGGGGAGAAGATGCCATACCCACTTGTTTATACATATAAGCTTTTATACATATAGGCTGGGGGTCTGCTCAGTGGCTAATATTGAACACAGACCCTCGTTTGGTTCTCTTGCTTTACCAGAGACAGGACAGGAAATGAATGAGAGGTCCTTTGCTAGGAACCTCCCAGACCAAATAAATGTAAGATAGCAATTAAAGCAACATCTGTAATAGTACCAGAAAAGGCAAACACAATGAGCTGACACAGACGGTGGTTATGGAGTGTAAGGGAAAATCCCCTGCCAAAATCTGTAACGCTGAGATCTGGACTTCACCCCAAATAAGAGGCTGCCCACAGAACTGGAGCCAGGACTTAACAGAGAAGAGTGGCCAACAGCCAAGTCTACTAAGTGATACCCCGGCATAGTTTCTGTTTGAAATTTTCCTGAGTGAGACTGAACATAGATTTTCAGGAAGGACAAACACGTCTCCTGGAGAGGTCAAGCTCCTATGCTGGCACCCCTCCCAAACCTTGCCCTGTGCATATTTTCTTTTCTGTTTATTTATTTGTTCACTTTCTTCTCTGTTATTAAAGTAGTTATTGCATTATGGTGTTCTTCCTGTGGGTTCCCTGTGATCCGTCCAATGAATTCTTGACCTCAATAGAGAAAGTGCCATAGGGGAA
>NW_006408547.1:6252883-6267815 GCF_000296735.1 Chrysochloris asiatica | reverse complement strand
TTTTTTTTTTTTTTTTTATTGTTGTTTTATCTGTGTCTGTTAATAATGATGTTTTGTTTGTTTCCACATGTGTTTACTTCTGATTAGTGAACATATTTTAAAGTTTGGGTTAAAGAGTAAGTTTACCATCCCCCAAACATCTTGTTCAGTGCCGTTGAGTCAGTTGTGGCTCGTTGTGATCCTGTATAGGGTTTCCAAGGAGCAGTTGGTGCATTTGAATCACCAACCTCGTGGTGAGGAGTCAAGTGCTCATCTTACAGTGCCACATCAGGACTCCAAGCATATTAGGGCACTGTCGAATTGGGACCTCTTTAGAATAAATTTGTTGTTGCTGTTAAGTGCCATCAAGTCAGTTCGAATCATAGTAATCCTGTGTAGGGTTTCTTTCATCCTCAGAGCAGCTGGTGGGCTCGAACCATGGCCCTTGTGTTTTACAGTTCATTGCATATCTTATGGAGCCTTCATGTTCCCTTACAGATAAATAGTCACCTGATAATTTGTCTTACCTCATAGGTGGTAAGAATTTGAATTCATTCACATGAGAATTACTATCTATTACTTTTGTGGTGATGGTGGTTTGGTCGTTGTGTGCCATTGCATCATTTCTGACTCATAATGACACTGTATAGGGTTTTTTTTTAAGAGAACAGAAAGCCTCATCATTCTCTCATGGAGCAACTGATAGATTTGAACTGCTGACCTTGTGGTTAGCAGCCCAAATAATATTCTACTACATGACCAGGGCTCCTTTGATGCAAAACCAAGACATGTTCATCATTTTCATGATAGGAATGGTAACTATCTAGTATAAACTTTCATTCAATGTGTTCCCATATAGACTTGAATTCAGCATTAGACTTGCTATTCTAGACTGGTCCTGTGTCATGAATGGTGGTGGTGGTGTGCCGCAGAGTCGGTTCCAACTCATAGTGACCCTTTGAAGGGTTTCCAAGGCTGTGAATCTGTACAGGAGCAGAAAGCCTCATCTTTCTCCCACAGAATGGCTAGTGGTTTTGAACTGCTGACCTTGAGATTAGCAACCCAACTCATAACCACTATACTACCAGAACTCCTGGTATCCTGAATAGGCCGATTAATATAGAAATTCTGATCATTGGGATTTAGTAATTGATCCACAGTACCCACCAATCTAAACTCTAGTTTATTTCTGTGAATTAGAAGTTTCTTACCATTTTTTAAATTATTATTTAGAGTTATATTGTTATATTTTACCTAATGGGTGTGTATTTTGTACTACAAAGAATTTCTAAAAATTGTGTCTACCATGTTGTAAGACATTGAAAATTCTGGATTTATTTCATATTCTGACAATTTATGACACTTCAAAAAATTTAAATTATAATGTTGTTTCAGGCGTCTTTCTAGTCAATTCCTCCTCATAGTTCTCTACGTACAATAAAACAAAACACTGCCCAGTCCTGTGCCATCCTCACAACTGTTGTGTGAGCCTGTGGTTGCTGCCACTGTGTCAGTCCGTCTTATTGGGAGTCTCCCTCTTTTTCAGTGACCCTCCACTTTACCAAGCATGATATCCTCCAGAGATGATTCCCTCCTAATAATAAGTTCAAACTAGGAGAGATGAAGTCTCACCATCCAGGAGCATGCTGACTGTACTTTTTCCACGGCAGATTTATGTATTCTCTGGCAGTCCATGGTACTTTCAATATTCTTCCCCAACACCATAATTAAAAGCACCAGTTCTTCTCCCTTCTTCCTTATTCATTGTACAAATTCACCTGTATATTTTTGTAGTTGTTAGATGCTGTCAAGTCAGTTTCGACTCATAGGAACCCTAGACAAAACAGAGTGAAATAGTGCCACGTCGTATACAATTCTCATAATTGGTGTTACACTGGAGCCTGTGGTTGCCGCCACTGGGTCAGTCCATCTCTTTGGGATTCTTCGTCTTTTTTGATGACCCTCCACTTTACTAACCAAGATTTCCTTCTCCAAGGACTGCTCCATCCTGACAACACCCAGGGTTATTCTCAAACATGGTAATTAAAATGCATTTATTCTTCAAAAGTCTTCCTTATTCATTGACCAATTTACACAGGCATGTGAGGCTATTTGGTACAATGACTCAGTCCTAAAACTGGTCTTTGCTCTTGAACACCTTAAAAGGGCCTTCTGCACCAGATTTCCTTAATGCAATATGTATTTTGATTCCTGCTGTTGCCATGAGTGTTGACTGTGGATTCAACCAAAATGAAGTCTTTGACAATTTCATTTTTGTTTTCTTTACATTGAAGTGCAATCCATACTGAAGGCTGTGATCTTTGTCAATTAGGATTTTAAGTCCTCTTTGCTTCCAGAAAACAAGGTTGTATCATCTGCATATTGAAGTTTGTTAAGGAGATTTCCTCCAATCCTGATGCCACATTCTTCTTCATATAATCCAGTTTCTCAAGTTATTTTCTCACCATAAAGTTTGAATAATTACAGTGAAGGGATAGAACCATAACACATACCTTCTTTGAATTTAAATTATTCAGTATCTCCTTGTTCTGTTCAAACAACTGTCTCTTGGTGTCTGATCAGGTTCTTCATGAGCATTGTTAAGTGTTCCGGAATACCCATTATTCTCAATGTTATCAAGAACCTGTCATAATCCATGCAGTCAAAATGCTTTGCATAGTCAAAAAAAAGCACAAGTAAATATCTTTCTGCCATTCTTTACTTTTATGTGGAATTAGTAATATTGCCCAACAATATCTGCATTCTGTTGGGTACCCTGTCTTTGGAATGGATCTCTTCTAATCGGTTGGCCGAATAGCTGTCTTCCAAATTTCTTGACATAGAATAGTGAGCACCTCCATTGCTTCCATTAGTTTGTGAAAATATTTTAATTGGTATTCCATTAATTCCTGGACCTTTATTTTTCTCATTGCCTTCAGTGCAGCTTGAACTTTTTCCTTCAGTACTTTCAATTCTTTATCTTATACTAGCTCTTGAATTGTTTGAACAGCAGAGATATCTTATTGGAGAAGTGATTCTGTGCATACCTTCTTTTGATTATTTATGAATTGTTCAATATTTTGCCCATTTTGTTATTAGGTGCCATCAAATGGGTACTGACTCATAATGACCCTATACACAGCAAAACAACACACTACCCCATCCTGCGCTAACCCTGCGCCAACCTCACAGTCATTGCTATGCATGAGCCCATTGCTCCTGCCACTGTGTCAATCCACCTCATTGGGGGTCTTCTTTTTTCTCTGACCATCCACATTACCAAACATGATATCCTCCACTAGGGACATGACAATATGTCCAAAGTATGAGATACAAAGTCTAGCCATCCTGGCTTCTAGGGAGCATTCTGGCTGTGTTTCTTCCAACATAGGTAGTTGGTTCTTTTGGCAATACATGGTACTTTTGATATTCTCAACTAACACCATAACTCAAATACATCAATTCTTCTGTGTTCACTGTCCAACCTCAACATGCATATGAGGTCATGTGCACCTTAGTCCTCAAACTGACATCTTTGCTCTTGAACACTTTAAATAGGTTTTGTGCAGCAGATTTTCCCAATGCAATATGTCCTTTGGTTTATTGACTGTTGCTTCCATGAGTGTTGATGGCTGATATGAATAAAATGAAGTCTTTGACAACTTCAGTCTTTTCTCCATTTATATAGATGTTGTTTACTGGTCCAGTGGTGAGGATTTTGTTTTCTGTATGTTGAGATGCAACCCATACTGAAGGCTGTGGTCTTTGATCTTCATCAGTAAGTATTTTAAGTCTCCTTTGCTTTCAGAAAGCAAGGTTGTATCATCCGCACATCATAAGTTGCTAAAGAGTCTTCCTCCAATTCTGATCCCATATTTTTCTTCATATAAACCAGCATTTTTAATGATTTTGCTCATCATGCAGATTGCATAAATATGGTGAAAGAACGCAACCGCGGAGCACACCTTTCCTAATTGAACCATTCAAACAACTGCCTCTTGATTGATGTTCAGATTCCTTATGAGCACAATTAAGTGTTTTGGAATACTCATTCTGCAAAATATTTTCCTAACATGTCCTGATCCACACAATTGAAAGGCTTTGCGTAGTCAATAAATCACAGTTAAATATCTTTCTGTTAGTCACTGCTTTCAGCCAAGATTCATCTAATGTCAACAATGATATCCCTTGTTCCATGTTATCTTCTGAATCTGGCTTGAACTTCTGGAAGTTCTCTGTTAATGTACTATTGCAGCCATTTTTGTATTATCTTTAGCAAAAATTTATTTGCATACAATATTAATGCTATTGTCCAATTATTTCCACATTCCATTGAGTCACTTCTATTTGGAATGGGTACAAATATGGATCTCTTCCAGTCAGCTGGCCAGGTGCTGTCATCCAAATTTCTTGGCATAGATGAGTGAGTGCCTCCAGTGCTTCATTGGTTTGTTGAAAGATTTCAATTACTATTCCATGAATCCCTGGTAAATTCTTTACCAATGCCTTCAATGCATCTTGTACTTCTTCCTTCATTATCATTGGGTCTTGATAATATGTAACCTCTTGAAATGACTGAACATCGACCATTTCTTTTAGGTACAGTGACTATCTTCATTTGATGCTTTCTGCATCATATGATATTTTGCACAAAGAATCCTTCAGTATTTCAAGTCGAGGCTTAATTTTTTCTGTAGTTTCCTCAACTTGAGAAATGAGCATGTTCTTCCCTTTTGGTTTTCAAACTCCCATCTGTAACATTCTGTTACAATATTTGACCTTGTCTTCTCAAGATGCTCTTTGATATTTTCTATTGAGCTATTTTCCATCCTCATTTCTTCCATTGCTTTAGCATCTCTATGCTGAAGAGCAAGATTCAGAGTCTCTTCTGACATCCATTTTGGTCTTTCCTTACTTTCTTGTCTTCTTAATGACCTTTTGCTTTCTTCCTGTATGATGTTCTTGGTGTCAACCCATAACTCTTTTATCTTCAGTCTTTGGTATCTAATACATCGAATCTATTCTTTGGATGATCTCTAAATTCAGGTGGTATATAATCAAGGTCATGTTTTGACTCTTGTGAACTTGTTTAAAGTTTTTTCAGCTTCTACCTGTACTTGCATATGAGCAATTATTGATGGTCTATTCCACAGTCTGCCCCTAGATTTATTTTGGTTGATGATATGGAACATTTCCACTGTCTCTTTCCACTAATGTAGTCACTTTGATGTGTGTGTATTTCATCTGGTGAGGTCTATGTTTATAATCATCTTTTATGTTGTTTAAAAAAGGTATTTGCAATGAACACGTCATTTGTCTTCTAAAATTCTATTATGGTATTGCCATCATTATTTCTATCACCAAGGCTATAGTTTCCAACTACTCATCTTTTCATTTGTTTCCAATCTTGCCATTCCAATTACCAATAATTATCAGTACATCTTGATTTCAGGTTTGATCAATTTCAGACTGAAGAAGTTGATAGAAGTCTTCAATTTCATCTCACTGACTTTAGTGGTTGGTGCGTAAATTTTCATAATAGTGGTATTACCTGGTCTTCCTTGAAGGCATATGGACTTTATACGATCATGGACAGCATTGGTATCGTGACTGATCTTGATAAGTTTTTTTTTTGTTTTGTTTTGTTTTTGTTTTTTTTTATGATGAATGCTATATACCATTCCTCCTCAATTTTTCATTCCTGGCATAGTAAACCATGTGATTATCAGATTTAAAATGGCCAATTTTAGCTCATTAATGTCTAGGATATTGATGTTTATGTTGTTGTTTTTGAAGTTAGATATTGAAGTTTTTGAAAACTTCTAAGGAGCTCTGGTAGCGTAATGGCTACGAATCGGGCTGCGAACCTTAAGGTCAGTAGTTTGAAACTACCAGCTGTTCTTTGGAAGAAATATGAGGCTTTCTGCTCCTGTAAAGATTTACAGCATTGGAAATCCTGTACAGGGCCGCTATGAGTCGGAACTCACTCCATGGCACATAACAGTTTTCCTAGATTCATACTTTGTACATTCCATGTTCTGATTATTAATGGATATTTACATTGGATTCTCTTGATTTTCAGTTGTACCCCATCATCAAATGAAGGTTCTAAAGGCTTATTTAGGACTTTGCTATATTTGTATCATTATAGTCAACACTACTTTGAGGAAGCATCTCTTCCCCAGTCGTATTTTGTGTGCCTTCCCACCTGAGAAACTGAAACATCTGTCACTATATCTAACAATATGCTGAGGCTCTTCATCATGTTTCATTATGAAATATGCTGGTGCTGACAGTCTTCCACTGTTATTTCATAGGGTTTTCAGTGACTAAATATTCAGAAGTTGTCCATCTCTCTTTCTTCCTTGTTTGTGTTTGTCTGGAAACTCACCTGAAAACTTGCCACCCTTGGTGACCCTGCTTGTATTTGAAAATCCCGTGGTATACTTTCTAGAATCACAGCAACATGCAAGCCACCACAGTATGACAAACTAAGAGACAAGTGGTAGATTTTTGCCCATTGAATCCTTCAAGTTTGCAAGTTGAAGCTTGAATTTTTGGTCAGTTCTTTCCATTTGAGAAATGCTGACCATGTTTTTGCGTTTTAGTTTTGTAACTCCAGACCTTTGTACATTTCATTATAATATATAGTACTTTACTTTGTCTGCGCAAACTTCCCTTTGAAATATCCTATTCAGCTCTTTTACTTCCTAACTTTAGCATCTCTACCCTGAAGAGTAAGATTCAGAGTGTTTTGGACATCCATTTTGGTCTATTTTTGTTTCTTGTCTTATTCCATAGTTCTTTGGTCTTTCTTCATTAGCATCTAATTCATTAATTTCTTCTTGAGATGATCTCTAAATTCAGGTGGAATGCATTCAAGGTTGTAGTCCTGGTGTGACTCTCTAGGGTATGCTATTGACCCCAATTTCGATTTGAATTACAAGTTCAGCAGTTCAAACTCACCAGTCACTCCTTGGAAACCCTATACAGGGTCACTATGAATATAACAAGGTTATACTTTGCCTGTCATGAACTTGTTATAATTTTCTTCAGCTTCAGCCTGAACTTGTGCATAAACAATTGATTGTCTTTTCTACAGTTGGTCTCTGATCTTGTTTTTAGCTTATGATATTGAGATGTTTCATCATCTCTTGCCAAAGATATAGTCAATGTGGCTGCTGTGTAATCCATCTGGTGAATTGTATAGTTCCCATGTATGTTGTTTAAAAAGGTATTTGCAATGAATTAGTCATTCGACTTGCAGAAGTATATCATGTGATCTCCAACATCGTTTCTATAGCCAAGGTCCTATGTTCCAACTACTGATCCTTCTCATTATTCCCAACCTTTGCATTCTAATCGCCAGTAATTATCAGTATGTCTTGATTGCATGTTTGTTCAATTTCAGACTAAAAGAATTTGGTCGAATTGTTCAATCATATCACCACCAGTTTTAGTGGTTGGTGGGTAAATTTGAATAATAATGGTATTATCTGGTCGTCCTTGTAGACATATGGATATTATCCAATCGCTGGCAGTGCTGTACTTCCAGATAGATCTTGAGATATTCTCTTTGATGATGAATGCAATGCCATTTTCTTCGTTTTTCTCATTCTTGACATATTACACAATAGGATTATTAGATTCAGAATGGCTGATACCAACCTGTTTCAGCTCACTAATGCCTAGGATCTTAGTCTTTATGTGTTCCATTTCATTTTTGACAACTTCCAAATTCCCTAATTCCATGCTTGAAATATTCCACATGCTGATTAATAATGAATGTTTGTAGTTGTTTCTACTCTTTTTGAGTTGTGGTCCATTAGCTAATTAATGTCCTGAAAGCTATCCTCTATTCATGTCATTATGATGAATTCTACTTTGCAAAGGCAACTTTTCCCCAGTTCTATTCTCTTCCAACCTAAAGGGCTCATCCTCTCGCACTATAGGCAACGATGTTATTATAATATTTGATTTTCATTGGGTGAACATTTAAAGTAGTACACCTCACCTTCTTCTTAGTATGTCTTAGTCTGGAAGCTCAGTTGAAACCTGAGTGATCATGCTGCTGGTTTTCAAAATACAGGTTGCTTTTGTTGTTGTTAGGTGCCATCAAGTCAGTGCCGACTCATAACAACCTTATGCATAGTATGAATGAGACACTGCCCTATCCTGGGCCAACCTCACTCTATATAACGGTTCTTCATGAGCATAGAAAACAGACTATACAGGTGGTGGTTGCTGTGGAGTTGGTTCCCACTCATAGCAAACCTGTATAGGGTTTCTGAGGCTGTAAATCTTCACAGGAGCAGAAGGTCTCATCTTTCTCCCATGGAACAGCTGGTAGTTTCAAACTACTGCCTTTGTGATTAGCAGCCCGGCTCATAAACACTACAATACCAGAGGTCCTTAGATTGTATAAATTCAACCAATATTTCAAACCTAATCATGTCCCCATCTCGCTGCTGAATTAGGGTACCTGTTTCTAATTCTTTCCTTAGTGCTTCTTAGCTGATCCCAGTGTACAAGTTAAAACCGTGTATTCTTTAAGATGGGAAGTGTGAAAGTGCCAATTTAATTTGTCCTTTCAGAAAAGGCAGTTAAACTATACATAGAAGGTATTCTCAATGGCCTTAAGAAACTTTGTACTGATACTTCCTATTTTAATAAGAAGCATTGTCATTAGGTCCAAATTACTTTAATCATTGTTTTTGGACTCAGATCTTTCCTGTGCTTAGTCAATTGTAAATAGTGCTTTGTATAAATGATCTTTTACATTTGTTTTTAGCAATAAAGCCTCATTGTGATGTTGAAACTCAGATTTTGTTTTTCTTTTTAATCGCCAAATGGATTTAAATAAGACTATTGATGATGTCGATGCAAAAAGTGGAAACAGGCTCAACTTTCTTCTAAATATCACCAATTTTGAATTGATGGTATCAAAGAAACTGAAGTTGAATATAAGCTCAAAGACATGTGCTACATGTCTGTCATTTTCAGGTGTTGATGCTGAGAATGGGTGAAGTTAAAAAAGAACTCCTGTTTGACTAATAACCTAAAGGTTTTTGGTTCTAACCCACCCATGTTGTTGTTGTTGTCAAGTGCTGTCGAGTCAATTCCGACCCATAGAGACCCTGTATAGGGTTTCCAAGGAGCAGTTGGTGAGCTTGAACCACCGACCTTGCAGTTCAAACGTGCTTGCAGTCTGGCGCATTAACCCACAGCGCCACACCGGGGCTCCATTGATTCCTAGTGGTGGTGGTGGTTATGTGCCATGGAGTCGGTTCCGACTTATAGCGACCCTGTACAGGGTGTCCGAGGCTGTAAATCTTTAAGGGAGCAGAAAGCCTCATCTTTCTCCCCCGAACAGGTGGTAGTTTCGAACAACTGACCTTACGGTTCACAGCCCAATTCATAACCACCAGTGCTCCTTATTGACTCCTAGTAGGACTAGTTAATTTTCTAGCAATTTGTTTGATTTTTACCAGCAGTTGTAGTGTTAACTGCCTGCGAGTCAGTTCGGACTAATAGTGACCCCTATAAGGTTTCCAAGGAGCAGCTGGCGAGTTTGAACCGTTGACCTTGCAGTTCACATGGGTTTGCACTCTGGCGCATTAACCCACAGCACCACACCAGGACTCATAAGCACTGTGATAAAGGCCTGGTGCTCTACTCCCATTAAAATTACAACCAAGAAAATATCATGGACAAGTTCTAATCTATGACATACAGGAGTTCTGGGAGTAAGAATGAACACAATGGAGTTGGATTAAGAATTTGTGTTGCTGTTATTCTGCAAATGGTACAGCTCCCTGTAGACTCTCCAAGTTATGATTTCACAAGTCACATGGCATTTAAGTGACATGAGGAGTCAGTGCTCTCTTAGTGTGTAAGAAGTAGGTACATTGCTTCTAGGAAATGATTGTAGAGAAAGAACCTGTTCCCTTCCTCTGGTCTTCTGCTTTCTGCTGGGTGGACTGTAATTCCGTGGCTGGACCAGTCATGTTGAACCATGATATAACTTGGAAGGTAAGGTACAGAAAAACAAAGCTGACATAGACTCATTCTTAACATACTTCTTAATTATGAATTCCTCCATTTTGTCCCATGAAAGCAAACAGATTGTGGCTACCTATAGCCATGAACAATATGGATTTTCCCAAGTGAGGGCCAGTTTATGATCTGGTAGCAATCTGTATTTCTAAGGGTTTATTGAGTAATGCTGTCTTAACATGGTGTGGTTCTATGGGCTAATGCATCAGATTGCAAAGTCGTCTGAACTGCAAGATCAGTGGTTCAAACTCACCAGATGCTCCTTGGAGACCCTATACAAGGTCGCTATGGGTCGGAATGGACTCGAAGGCTCTTTACAACAACAACAACATCTTAACACCGGCTTGCATTATTCAGACATTTATGCTAACCAGAAAGTTGAAATTATCAATGTCACATATAAGAAAAAAATTGCTGAAAATAACTTAAAAATGGTTGCAGTATTACACTGACAGGGAGATACCAGAAATTGAAGCCAAATTTAGAGAAAGATATGGAATAAAGGATATCATTGCTGATACCAAGTGGATATTGGCTGAAAGCAGGGAATGTCAGCAAGCTATTTAATTGTGCTTTATTGACCATGAAAAAACATTTGACTGTGTGGATCATAACAAGCTATGGATAACATTGAGAAGAATGGGAATTGTAGCACACTTGTGTTTATGAGGAACCTGTACATAGACCAAGAAGCAGTCATTAGAACAAAATAAGGGGATAACTTTTTTTTTTTTTTAAATCAGGAGAGGTGTATAAGAAGGATGTGTCCTTTCACTGTACTTACTCAATTTGTATGCTAAGCAAATAATCCAAGAAACTGGATTATGTAAAGAAGAACATGTATCAGAAAAAGTCATTAACAATCTGCAACAGGTAGATGACACAACCTTTCTTGCTGGAAGTGAAGAGGACTTGAAATGCTTACTGATGAAAATTAAAGATTACAATCTTCAGTATGCATTGCACCTCAATGTAAAGAAAACAAAAATCCTCACCACTGGACCTATAAATAATATCATGATAAATGAGAAAACATTGAAATTGTCAAACCATTGCCCATGAAAGCAGCAGTAAAAAAACAAAGGACATATTACTTTGGGCAAATCTGCTGCAAAAGACCTCTTTAAAATATCAAACAGCAAAGCTGTCATTTTGGGGACTAAGGTGACCCAAGCCAAGCTATTTTCAGTTGCTTCATATGCATGTGAAAGTTGGACAGTGAATAAGGAAAACAGAAGAACAGTTGATGCATTTGCTTTATGGTGTTGGTGAAGAATATTGAAAGTATACCATGCACTATCAGAATAGCAAACAAATTTGTCTTAGAAATATGGCCAGAATGTGCCTTCGATGCAAGAATGGTGTGACTTTTTCTCTTGTACTTTAACCATGTTGTCAGGATGGACCAATGTCTGGAGAAGTATATATCATGCTTGTAAAAGTGGTGGGTGATTGAAAAAGAGGAAGATTCCCGATATGATGGATTGACACACTGGTAGTCAGTTGGCCCAAACTAACAATTGTGAGGATGGTGCAGTATCTAGCAGTATTTGTTCTGTTGTACTTAGAATTGTTATCAGTTGGAAATAACACAAAGACACCCAACAACAACAGAAATAATGTATATGCATTGCTTAGCATCTATGATATTTTCTGTGAAGCAGAACTTTGTGATTTGGATATTGTGAGAATACAGGCTGTCCCAGAATTAGGAATGAGTTACATCCCAAAGTCTGTGTTTAAGTTGAATTTGTAGATAAGTTAGGTACATTTTCTGTCGCACTTCAGTTAGTCAAATTTTTGCCTTGTTGTTGTTGTTGTTGTTAAGTGCCATCGAGTCGGTTTCGACCCATAGCGACCCTGAACAGGGTTTCGAACTGCGGACCTTGCGGTTCGCAGCCCGATTCGTAACCACTACACTACCAGAGCTCCTTAGTACATAGTATATGGTTTTAATAGTTATGGTTTTGTCAACTTGTCTGGGCCAGGATTCGCAGTTGTTTGGAAGTTAACATAAGATCTGCTGTGAGTATCAATCAATTGAATGGACGCTACCTCAAGGGTTTGTCCTACTTTCAATATATTGGACGCTTGGGCAAAGCTGTCTTCATTTTCTGCTGGGTTGGACTCTGCATCTGGCTTTTCATGCAACCTCTAGTTTTTATAACTTAAGGTCTATATTGCCTGCTGATTCTGGAAGCTGTCAGCAACCACACATCTTACATGCCCAACCTGTCTTCCTGTTGTTTGACCTGCCTGTCTTAGTTCATCAGCACTATAGTTAATGTGACTCAAAAGCCTCCAGCTTGACATACAACTAATTGACTCAGGACTTGCCCACCTCAACAGCTGTGTGAGCTATTTCCTTGCTATAAGCCTTGCTTTATATATACATATAAAATCTTCACTGGTTTTGATTCTCTTGAGAGCCCAGACTAAGACAATAGCAAACAATTGTATGCACAAAAAATAAATAAATACATATTTTCAGATACATTAAAATTCTTTAACATTAGAATATATTTGTAATAATAATAGCTTGATGTGCATCACAAAATTAGTGTCCACGCATTATTACAAACCATTAAATGTACTTCAATAATTTAATATAATAGGCTTTATTGTGGTGGTTGGAAACATGGACTTAGATGTGGTCGGACATGGGTTAAAGTGATGATATGACTGTGATGTACCTGACTATAATTCTAATATTAACTATTGTATAATTTTATTACAATGTCTCTAAAGATGCACTATTTTCTCTGTAAATAATGTTACATCATGCCCACAGTGCTTCTTGCTTTGAAGCTTGGCTTTCAATTTTGTTTAACTTAGCAAAATTACTCCTATTTCCTTTGTCCATCCTGGGATAAGCACTGCATTTGTGCTTTCTAGAAAGAATATTTCCATTTATCAACATTGTCAACACTGACAGAGCCACACTGAGGCAATCACGGATTCATTTCTCTCATCTACATTAAGTTTTTACATTTAATATTTGTAGAATCTGTATCATTATGCAAGTTTAAGTATGGATCATAAGTTGTACAAATTACATTTTTCACAAAACAAATTGGAGCACAGGTGTCTTGTATAAGACTTTTAACTATAGAAATGTTAAAATCAAACACAGTTTATAGCTAGAGCTAGAGCTGGAGGACACACTTCCATTGTATTCTGTCTCTTAAACTTATGCAACTGTTGTTAAGTTTTCTATTATCTGCCGTTGAGAGGTGCATTGTCGGATCACAGACTACAAGATACCATTTTCATAAGTAAACCTGATACTTAAAGACATTGAGCTACAGCAGGAAAGATTGGAAATTATACATCATATCTATCAAATTCCAAGTGATTTTATATTGGTATTTTCCATACTCTATCCTGGTGATGTTAACAGGTTGCTATGGTTACTTTTAAGAGCTGTCAGGTTGTTTCCCACTTGTAGTGACCTTGTATAGGGTTTCTGAGGAACAGCTGGTGGGTTTTGAACTGCTGACCTTTGGGTTAACAATCTAGTGCTTATCCTACTATACCAGGACTCCATTAACAGATTAAATGTGAAAAAAAAATAAATGATGGAATTTGATCAATTTAAATAATTTGCAAGAGTTAAGCAAACTTTAAAAGGCTCTTTACGTTTATTTGTTGTTGTTGCTAAGTACCATCAAGTAGGTTCTGCCCCATAGCAACCCTGTTAGGGTTGCTAAGGAGCGACTGGTGAGCTTGATCTGCTAACCTTGTGGGTCAAACCGGCTTTGCAGTCCAGCGCATTTACTAGAGAACTCATTATGGTCTTGAATATACTAACGTGCAAGAGTATTTCCAAGTGGTGATAGCACATGTCATTGGCTAAATATTAAACCGAGTTCCCAGACTTGTTTGATTAAGGATCAGTTTTCCTTCACCAGCTCTTCTTTGTTGTTGTTGTTAACTGCCGTCGACTCGGTTCTGAACCATAGCGACCCTGTATAGGGTTTCCAAGGAGCAGCTGGTGAGCTTGAACTGCCAAACTTGCAGATCAAATGACTTTTGCACATTATTTGTTATATACTCTGTGGCATCATACCCTTGGGCTTTAGTTCCTGGAGATGTGGCAATGCATAGTGGAATTTTGATCACTCCAGTGTTAGTAACAACCTTTCAGTTTTTCTGTGCACCACAGTCATGTGGTCAAACTGACTAAACGAGTCTAAAATAGTTAGATTTATTGGCAAATGCTCAGAAACACCATTTTAAATCTAGAAAATTAGAACTAAACTCTGAATCTGACCATCACCTCAAAAATAAATCTGAGAAAAGCTTCCAAAATCTCCTGGGAGTGAGTGGCCGACTCTGTAAAAGCTCAGCTCCAAATCATGAGCCAATCTGAAACATTGCCAAGTGAGCCATGTAGTCTCAGTAAGCCTGAGGAAGTCTGAGTCAGAAGTCTTCTGCAACAGGCAAAGGTGACAGGAAAGTCACTAATAAAGCACAGTTCATGTATGGCATTATACGTCAAAGAAAAATGGATGGCATCTGGAAAAATTTTGTTGTTGCTGTTCATTTTCATGTAAAACAAATTTTTTTCAGTAGTATTATTTGACACTAAAATACAAATCAAATTCATGATAAAGTTTTTATAACAGAATAAAACCAAGTGAAAAATTATTGTACCATCACAATACATTGAAACATGAATCACCGTACTACTCCTGTCCAAGCATTTAAAAGTCAACACTGAGAGCAGGAGCACATTCTCATTACTGGAGAGTCACAGGGACAAAAAGTCTCACTTTCATGTGTATATGTATTGTTGGTAAGTGCTGTCAAGTCAGCCTGTATAGGGTTTTTGAGGCTGTAAATCTTTACAGGAGCAGAAAGCCTCATCTTTCTACTGCAGAATGGCTAGTAGTTT
>NW_006408547.1:6249335-6250118 GCF_000296735.1 Chrysochloris asiatica | reverse complement strand
TTGCCTTGATGGCTTCTCAGGAAAAACTTATTTATTCTTATAGTAGCCAATCATACTGCCAATTTTGTTTTTGGATATCCTGATGGTCTTTCTTTGAAGATGTATCTTCTGTTACTCTAGCTGTTCCAGGCTGGTCTGCTTGTCCTTTCTAGTGGGAATGTCCCACCTCAGAAGATTCCGGATGAGACTCTGAATTCCGCCTAAGGTCCTATACACTGCAAAGACTTCACAAGAGGCCATTTCACTGGACAATTTGTAGAACCCTTTTTAGGTATTCCTGTTAGTTATAGGCTGAAGATGGGCTTACAAGCTTTCTGTAAATCATGTTTTGTGACATCCCTTTCTATCCCATTCAAGTGTCTATTAAACGATAGTAGGCAAGAGAAACCAATATTCATAAGACAGGCATCTTTGTATTATTTCCCCTCTTCAGAGCCTATTTTTCCAAGGAACACCATAGCCCTGTTGTTCCAAGGTTGAGCATGCATCATTATTTACCTCTGTCCAGTTGAACCCATGCAGACCTTTCTGTCTTTGCCTATCTACCTTGTTCTTCCACCCACTCCCCCTTCTCATGTATTGCCTTCCTGAATATTAAAAGTTTTATGGACTGCCTAAAGAACAAACCAATCTGTGTTGGAAGAAGTACAGTCAGAATGGTTCTGGAAGCCAGGATGGCCAGACTTCATCTCTCACACTTAAGACATATTGTCAGGAGGGACCAGTCCCTGGAGAAAGATAACTTGTTTGGTAAAATGGAAGGTTGGAGAAAAAGAGGAAGAC
>NW_006408547.1:6235253-6248345 GCF_000296735.1 Chrysochloris asiatica | reverse complement strand
AACAGTCAATATGCTGATAGAAGCCAAACTAATGGAAAAAGTAAAACACCTAAGGAACTTAAAGCTTAGCACAACTTGAACAGATTTCTAATAGCTGAGATCTCATTAAAAGATTATGTTTGCATGTAAGGCCAGACCAAGGAAGAGAGGCCTCACAGGCTGAGTGATTGACAGTGTACCTGTAGGCTGGCTTCACTGGAGACTACCACACACATGTGTCATCCCTAAGGGCACAGAGGTGCTTTCATGTAGTTTACAACAACAAAATGCTTTGCTACCCTTGTCTTTCCCTGGCCTCTTGGTACAGTACTTTTTTCTACACAACATACTTCATGTCAGTGTCTAAAGACATTTAAATATTCCAGTTGCATATTCAAAATGATAGATTTTATACTTAACTACTCAATGATTGCTTTAAAAGCAATTAAGGTCCTTGTTTTAAAAACAATAGCACTGCAGAACCCAAAGTTAGTAGCAAGGTAACAAATTCATTAAGTAAGAACCCTAGACACACAGGCACATACACACACACACACAGAGAGAGAGGTTTGGTCACCTACTATCTAAATATGAGTAGGTTATATAAGACTATCAAATTAGAGTTTATACAGATCTTTATGGGTTCAATTTCATTTTTGACAACTTCAAAATTCCATGATTCAGATTTTGTGTATTCCACATTTCGGTTATTAATGAAAACTGTGCAGCTATTTCTTCTCTTTTGGGACAGTGCTATATAATTCAATGGAGATCTCAAAAGCCTTACTCCATCTATTAGGTCCAGTTATACCTTGAGGAGGAAGCTCTTCTCCGGTCATGTTTTGTGTGCCTTCAAATCTGAGAGGCTAAGATTAGCTTCTGGTACTATATCAGACAATGCTCTGTTGGTATTCATAAGGTTTTCACTGGTCAATTTTTTGAGAAGTAGATTGTCTGGGCCTTCCTTCTAGTCTGTTTTTGTTGGGAAACTCTATTGAAACCTGTCTCCGATAAGTACCCTGCTAGTATATGAAATTAACTTCCAGTATCCAAACACCATGTAAGACATCAGGGTACAACCAACTGTCAGATGATTTGTGGCCCATAAAGATTATAGCCTAGGAACCTTATGGGACAGTTCTGCTCTTTTCTATAGGGTTGGTTTGTATCATAATTGATTCAACACCAAAAAACAGCAATAGCTCAGTTCAGGTCTGAACATCCATGAGTCTTAATATCTCCTAGAATCTATTGGAATACGTGATTCCACATCCTACAAGAAGATTATCTATTTGACTTATTTTATTGTAAGCCAAAAGGCAGACTAATAAAACTATTTAGCTTTCATTGATGACAATAGTGAATTCTTATAGAACAGGAATTTAAATATTATCAAAAGAAAACTATTCATAGAGAATTTTGAGTATCATACAAATAAGATATTATACATATAATGGACCAAGTCTCTGATTAGTGTAAACAACTATGCACTATTGCTAACCAAAAGTTTGGCACATTGAATTCATCCAGAAGTGCCACCTAAGATATAGCTGGCTATCAACTCCAGAAAGATCACAGCCATTGAAAGCATGTGGGTGATCAAGAATCAGAATCTGGTTTTAATCCCTCTCTGGGGGTTACATATAAAAACTATGTATATTGAATCTATATTTTAACTATGTAAGAATTGAAACTTCTACCATCTTCCTCAGTACATTCATAATTCTATCCCCTTGTTGAACTGACCTGTTGTCTTTAGTCATCATCAAGTCAGTCCTGACCCTGACTCATAGTGACCCTCTGTACAACAGAAAGTAACATGGCCTGGACCAGCCTTGAGACAGTTGCTGCAGCCTCTGTGCTGATCCATCTCATTGGGGGGGTCTTCCTCTTTTTCACTGACCCTCCATTTTACCAAGCATAATGTCCTTCTCCAGGAACTGGAGTCATAGGAAGTCAGACATGGTCTCCACGTGGGTTAAGCAGTTGGCACTGTAGGCAGGATTAATTATAATGGCTCCAGACGTTTAAGAGAAAAAACAAAGAGGGGAAGGGATAGTATACTTGGCCTGGAGAGAAGCAGCTTCTGGAATTTTCCAGGAGCTGATGACAAGCTGGTTAAAAGGTGACCGATAAGGGGCCAAACCTTCTGGAATCCACCCTGCTAGAGGTTCAAGGCCATATGCATATAAATAGGGTTAGTCTAAGAGAGAAGACAGTCATTGGAGAAGGATATCATGTTTGGTAAGGTGGAGGGTCAGAGAAAAACAGGAAGATCCCAGTGAGATGGATTGGCAATGTGGCCGTATCAATGGGCTCAAGCATGGTAACAATAGCGAGGTTGGCCCAGGACTGGGCAGTGTTTTGTTCTGTTGTGCATAGGGTCGCTATGAATCGATACTGACTCCATGGCACCTAACAACAACAAAGGGAGAAGAAAAGATTGATAATGAGTGTTTATGTTTGACTTCCTTTTGGATATTGATTTTTCCTGCCTGTTATTGTAAAATAAACATACATGTGTGATAGGAATAATGGAAATTATGGTTATAGAGAGCTTGTAAACCAACCTTCATCTTATATTGGACTGGATTTGCTAAAAAGGGAGTTAAAACTTGCATGGAAAAATAGGCATTTTTGCTTTAAGATTTTGTAGCGTAAGGGGCTTAAGGTGAAATTCTGAGCTCCACCCAGAACTTTCAGAGTAGATACATGTGCATTTGAAAACACATGCCATACCAACCTGGAACTGCTGGGAGAACTGGAAATTCAGAATTGAAATAAAGCAGCAAAAAAGCAGACAGTTTGGCTTTTTGAGATTTAGTGGCAACAAGGCCCATCAGAAGCAGGCGCTTTCTAGGATTAAAAAATTAAAAGGGAGTGGCTAGCCTGGCTGTGGCATTTTGTGCTGAACTGCAAGGTTGGTTTGAACTGCAAGGTTAGTAATTCAAATTCACCAGCTGTTCTTTGGAAACTCTATACAGGGTTGCTATGAGTCAGAGCCAAGTCAAAGGCACTTATCAACAACAACAACGCTTGCTCATGACCATCTACCTGTCAGTGGAATTGGGGTCCATAGATACGATGTCACAAGGAAACCTTTAATAAGCCCTTTACAACAGGCAAGGAATCCATGTTGAGTGAATGGTACAATGTTATGATTATTCACATCTGTGTAATAACTCTGAGCTATCAATTTATGCTTACTTGCTTGTCTCCTCAAAAAGAAAGTAAACTTTTGAAGTACCAAGTCTTAGTCTTATTTCTCATTTTTGTCCACCTTCTGATAGAGATTCTGGCTGGTAGTACTCAACAAAGAAACAATTTAAAGAAAATAAATAAATACATAATGTTATTTAGAATACTTAAACGTGATTGTGAGAAATACATTAGAAAGTAGACAGAAAACAACCTCTTTTGAACAGTGATATTTTGTCCCTGTCCATGAGGCCAAACAAAGCTATTATAAAACACACATGTGTTTAAACCAATGATATCATATTCTGTCATATTTTAAATGCTCTATAGATAGGGACAATCAATAGTTCAGTCATTGTAACAAATCTCTGTCTTCAAGCAAACCAGGGTGGGAAAAAAAAAAAAAAAAAAGGAAACAAAAATCACAGATGCACCCATACAAATCTCATATGCACCCATACAAATCACATATGCACCCATACAAAGATCTGAGAGTTTAACATGAATTAGAAATACAATAAAGGCCACCCTTTGAGAGGGCTAGAACGGAGTCTAATGACTTGCACACTATAGTGAGATAAAACCCCAGTGTTCTAACATTTTCCCCTTCGTTTACATGTTATTAACCAGTATGAGGAAAGGGGAGGAAGGTAGGGAGGAAGAAAAGAGGCAGGCAAGAAAAGAGAGGAGTTAGAAAAGGAGGGAGAGAGGAAGAAAGAGAAGGGAAAAAGGAGCGAATGAATGGTGAGAATGGAGGAGGAAGAAAGGAAGAGTGAGGAAGGAGAGAGGATTGAGGAAATTAGAAAGTGGCATGGAGGGTCCTCTTTTTCCCTGATGACTCAGCAGGAGAAGCACAAAATATGCCTGTCCCCTATGCAAACATAATTTTTCCTTGTTTGGAACAGTTCAGAAATGGGGAACCAAAGACAGTTTGTATTAGCATTTGTTTGTCTGACAAATAAGTATCTAAGGTTACAGCCTTTTTATCACCCTAAAGAAACAACTCCATGAGCTGTCGAAAGAATTAGTCAAAGTTCATTTAAAATAGCATGCATAGTGCCCTGGACGCCGCTAGTCTGCATTGTTCTATATTTTTTCTTTTGATTTTTATTAATGCTTTTTAAGTTGTTGGATTTTTTAAGTTGGATTTTTCCCTATCTCATAAAAGGATGATATTATTTATATTGGCTTTGTAATTGAGTGTTTTGGTGATAAGTACAAGCATAACGAGGTTT
This sequence comes from Chrysochloris asiatica, assembly GCF_000296735.1. Classification (NCBI taxonomy): domain Eukaryota; kingdom Metazoa; phylum Chordata; class Mammalia; order Afrosoricida; family Chrysochloridae; genus Chrysochloris; species Chrysochloris asiatica. The sequence goes on along the minus strand of NW_006408547.1, from coordinate 6,243,933 downwards.
TGTTTTATTTTTGTAACTATTTCTGAGATCTTCTGAAGCTATTCCAACCTGTCAATGGCTGAACATCCTAACTTTGAAGGCATCATAACCATGCTCTGGCAATTCCCCAAATTGTAGAGATATAAGTAAGGAAGTGATGTGGCTTTATATGTTAAGCACTGGACTGCAAGCCACAAGGTTGGCAGTTCGAGCCCTATAGCTGCTCCACAGGAGAAAGATGAAGCTGTCTGTTCCTGCCAGGTTTTTTAGCCTTGGAAACCCTGTATAGGATCTCTGAGTCAGAACTGACTCAAGTCCACTTAACAACGGCAACAAGTCACAGGCAATCTTTCAGGTTCCTATATCAAAGTCAGTCACTTGTTAAAAATGCATATACCCAGGGTTCTGCCTTGGTGGTGGTGGTTATGTGCCGTGCAGTCGATTCCAACTCATAGCGACCCTGTACAGGGTTTCCGAGGCTGTAAATCTTTACGGAAACAGAAAGCCTCATCTTTCTCCCACAGAGCAGCTGGTAGTTTCGAACTGCTGATCTTGCGGTTTGCAGCCCGATTCTTCACCACTACGCTACCAGGGTTCCACCTTAGGGCCACTGAATTACAGCCTCTGTGAGTGGAGCGAAATAATTTGGTTTTTAAACAAAATTCTCAAAGTGATTCTATCATGCTTTAAATGCTATCTTAAGGGAACATGGGTTGGAATCAACTCGATGGCACTTAACAACAACAACAACAACAACAAGGGAACTATAGTACACACTGACCATTTTTCAATTATGTAATACGTTAATGGAAAAATAAAACCAACCTGGATTCTGCAGTACTGTTACGAGAATTGGTTCATTCTCAGTATACTACAAATGAATATGCACCCAAAGATTAAATGCATAACAAACGTTCCGTGTTCTGTTAGGAAAATAGAGAATGAGGAGTGGATTCAGAAGAGGCAAACAATAGTTTCTGCCCATACGTTCTGTGACACTTCAAGCTAGAAGAGAAAGACTCTGAGTGACATAAATCTCTAAGTGCTCAACTATCAGCCAAAAGGTGGTTCAAACCCAAGCAAAGGCTCCTTTGAAGATAGGACTGGTGCTCTGCTTCTGAGTACTCACAACTTTGAAACCTCTACTATGACACACATAGGATAACCTAAGTGTTGTCACTGATGGGAAAGTAACAAACTCCAACAATATGAGCTGTGAGGACCTTCCCAGTAGAAAGAAGCAAGGACTTCAGTGATACATGATTAGAAGTGGGTCATGCTGACCTGACCTTACTAGGGAAATTAGTTTGTTGTTTTTACAACAATTTAGTCAAAGATCATACTAGAGTATAGTGAGTAATAGCCTTAACTCCTTCAGAGTGGTATCTTTAAAAAGAGGGTCGCAAATGGAGAAGATAAATGCCCTATAAAGACAGAGGCAGGTGCATCTAAAAGCAGCAAAGGTACACCTAGAATTGTGGGAAGCTACTAAAAGCTAAGAAAGAGACAGAAGTCTTTGTCCTGCTGATGCTTTGAATTCAGTCTTGTAGACTCCAGAACTGAAAGAAACTAAATTTCTGTTCTTTAAAGTCATCCACTCTGTGGTATATTTCTTATGGCAGCCCTAAGGAATGAAGAAAGAATTGCTATGGCAACAAATACCTAAAAATATGCCAGGGGCTTTGAAACTGGTTAATTGATTGTTGATAGGTGCCACTGAGTTGATTTCAACTCATAGTGACCCTGTGCACAACAGAACAAAACACTGCTGTCCCTGTGTCATCCTTACAATGACTATGTTTGAGCCCATTGTTGCTGTCACTGTGTCAGTGTATCCCATTGGGGGTCTTCTTTTACGCTGACCATCCACTTATAACTAGCATGATGTCCTTCTCCAAGGACAGTCTCTTCTAATAACATGTCTAAAGTATGAGAGAGGAAGTCTCGCCATCTTGCGTCTAAGGAGCATTCTGGTTGTACTTCTTCCAACATAAATGTATTTGTTCTTCTGGCAGTCCATGGTACTTTGAATATTCTTTGCCAACACCAAAATTCAAATGCTTCAATTGTTCTCCAGTCTTCCTTATTCGTTACCCAATGTTCGCATACGTATAAGGCAATTGAAAATATCACGGCTTGAGTCAGACGCACCTTGGTCCCCAAACTGACTTTTTTGCTCTTGAACACTTTAAAGAGAGCTTGTGCAGCACTTTTGCCTAGTACAATAAGTCTTTTGATTACTTGACTGTTGCTCCCATGTGTGTTGATTATGGATCCAAGCAAAATGAAGTCTTGAACAACTTCAATCTTTTCAATATAAAAAATCTTATTTATTGGTCTAGTTTTGAGTATATTGTTTTTCTTTGCACTGAGGTGCAATCCTTGCTCCAGGCTTTAGTCTTGATCTTCATCAGCATGTCAAGTCCTCTTCACTCTTGTGGCTAGGTTGTGTCATCTGTATATCTCAGGTTGCTAATGGGCCTTACTCCAATCCTGACGCCGTATTCTTCTTCATATAATCCAGTTTCTAGTAGTATTTGTTTGGCATACAAGTTTAATAAATATGGAGAAATAATACAATCCTGGTCCACATCTCCTGATTTTAAATCATTCAATATCCCCTTGTTCTGTTTGAACAACTGTCTCTTAGTGTACGTACAGGTTCCTCATGAGCACAATTTAGTGTTCTGAAACACCCATTCTTCACAATGTTATCCAGTTTTGTTTTAAGGGTAATGGATCGAGGATGAAAATTTTTTGAGATGTTCAATAGTAAAAAGTGAGATTACCATGAATAGACTGTTACAATTATACGTATTAGGGGTGATAACTAATCAAAGTTGAGAAAGAATTAAGTAAATTGTATGAAATACTTCTGTCATCATGAACAGAATGTTCCTAGAAAAGCCGATGTTGTATGTACTGCCAGCGAGAGGCTTCTGGTAAAAGGAAATGATAAACTCAATGAAAGATCATTCTTGTTATCATAAAGCAAAGAACTTACCTAAATTATGTTCAAATCCTTTGTGGAAAGTAGAATTTATAAGTGATGAACTTGGTTATTTAGTTGAAGCTATTTCTGAACAAAGTCTTAAAAGTATACCCTGATTTCTCCTTGCTGGTTATAGTAATGCAGGAGGAAAGAAAAAATTAAGACATAAAATTAAGTAAAATGAACAAATAAACAAAAAACCCCATGGCTTCCAGATTTGGAAAATTCTGTTGTAAAGCCTAAGCATGTCTTGTAGAAATAGCAAGGTACGGTTGAATAGTCATTTGTTTAAGAGATCAGGCCTGTGAGCTGGGGATATGATCAGGCCTCTTAGCAGAAATGCTCCCAGTTTAGCCTGAATGGGACAGAGAAATATCAAGAGAAGCTGTCTGATCCCTGAAATTCTATAGACAAGAAATAGGCCAGTGGAGCTACTTGTCTAGTAACACTTGTTGTTCTCCAAGAAAAGGAAAGGATGATTCCAGAAGTAACACATAGACAGCAGGATTTATAGCAATTGCACAGGATTCATGGCCACCATATGTTTGGGTTAAAGTGTTGCACCAATCTGGGAGAAGAAAGAATGGGGCTGCCCCCAAGGCTGAGAAGGTGGGGCCTGACCAGGACAGAGAACATAGAAAAACACAGGAAATGGATTATCTCATAGAAAACCCCAGTCCTGAGGACACATTGACAGTAAAACAGCGAGAGTGAATTTAATCTGACTTCAAGAATCCTAATATAAAAGGATTGGTTCATTTGGTTGTTTGTGGAAATGTATTACATCAGAAATAATCAACAGATATACTTGGTGCCAGAAAAATAAACTACTTATTACCTAAAGCATTATGTCACATATTCATTTTAAATGACTAAAAATTCATAATTTGTATTTGTTACATAATTAAAATGTTTAGAAATAATCTGAAAATAATCTGCATCTTACCATGGATTCTTATCCTCTTTGCACTTAGATTCCTTAAGCAATCTTGTGAATGCTAAGGACCTCATTTCAGAATGTGCATGTGTTTGAATGTGTGTGCTGTAGGGACATAAAATAACATAATGGCAAAGAAAAGAAATGATATTACAGTACTCTGCTTACACTTAAATTCAATACCTTTAATGCACTGTAAAATTATTTAAATGAAGAACAAGCCAGTTGTTTGAGAGCTTTTATTTTATTAATCATGAATACAAAATGTACAAATGAGTTATTTTGCTTATCTGCCTCATTGAATCTCTCTCTGGGAAATTTTCATTAAAATAATGAGTAATGGCTCTGTCTGAAGTGCCTTGCTAGCATGCATCTAAACCCCAGTGATCCACAAGCTTGTTTTAGCCAATTGAATCTCAGACTTATTCTTGTAACAAAATTTATCTATCGATGGCCACAGGCACCTGATTTTATCTGTGAGATTACAATGTTTCATAATGTAGCTAAACACAAATCCAAGATTGTAAAGCAAAGAATAGCTCATGATTTCCATTTATAAAGAGCCATATAGATATATTTGAGTGCATAATCTACAGGGAGCTTCAAAATATTTGTGGAAAAACGGAATAAGATAATGGAAAATTTCCATAAACTTTGTGAAGCTGCCTCATATATGGTGTGTTAAGGAGCCTTGTTGCAGTGTTTAAAGTGCTGGGTTGCTAACTGAAAGGTCTGTGATTCAAATCCAGCAGATGTTCTGCTGTGGAAAAACATGGCAGTCTGCTTCAGCAAAGATTTACAACCTTGAGAAACCTGTGGGACAATTCTAGTTTGTGCTATAGGGCCACTGTGAGTTGAGTTTGCTTCAGTGATGGATTTTATGTGTCAGTGTAACACACAAATATAGTCATTTATTTACACTGAGGACAAATCTGCTTTTCTCTAAATATACAAGTTATTACAACTATTTGTCTACTTAGAATTTATTCTTTGATATATATATCATATGCAATTAGAATTAATTATGACCCGGCATGCCTAGTTATTCAAATTAGACACATGTAATTGTAGCATGGCTTAACATACTAAAATATAGAGAAATTATTGATCAACTACATAGAAAGAAAATTAAATTTAGATCCTCACTCTGCAGTATATATTTATAATAAAAATAATTCAAATAATTAAAGCAGTTAAGTATAAAAATAAAAATAAAGACTTAGGTAACCTATTTGTTGTTGTTGATAGGTGCCACTGAGTCAGGAACAACTCATAGAGACCCTCTGCACAACAGAAACAAACACTTCCTGGGCCTGGGCCAACCTGATAATCATTGCTATGTTTGAGCCCATTGATGTTGCCACTGTGCCAATCCATCTCGCTGGGGGTCTTATTTTTCTCTGACCCTCCATCTTACCAAACATGATATCCTTCTCCAGAGACTGGTTCATCCTGACAATATGTCTGAAGTATGAGAGATGAAGTTTGGCCATCCTGGCCTCCAAGGAGCACTCTGGCCGTACTTCTTGCAACATAGATCTATTTGTTCTTTTAGCAGTACGTGGTACTTTCAATATTCTCCTCCAACACCATAACTTAAATGCTTCAATTCTTCTATGGTCTTTGTTATTCACTGTCCAGCTTTCACATGCATTTGAGGATACTGAAAATACCATGGCTTGGGTCATGCTCCCCTTTGTCCTCAAACCTGGTATCTTCGATCATGAACACTTTAAAGAGGTCTTATACAGCAGATTTGCCCAGTGCAATACATCGTTGGATTCTTAACTGCTGCTTACATAAGTATTGATGGTTGATCCAAGAAAAATGAAGTGTTTGACAACTTCAGTCTTTGCTTCTTTGATATGCATGTTGCTTATTGGTCCAGTGGTGAGGATTTTTGTTTTCTTTACATTGAGATGCAATCCATGTGGAAGGCTGTGGTCTTTGATCTTCATCAGTAAGTATTTTAGGTGCTCTTCACTTTCAGCAAGCAAGGTTGTATCATCTACATATTGAAGGCTGTTAAGCAGTCTCAGTGTGCCATTATGGGTTAATGTGTTCAACTTCAAACTTGGCTTAAACCACAAGGTCAGTGATTTAAGGTCACCAGACTAAGATAGACTAGCAAGAAGGAGAGATGGATCACTTCTGAATGGTTAGCTACTGAAAATCTATGAATAACAGTGGAACACTGTAAAATAGTGTCAAAAGATGACTCCCTCAGGTTGGAAGGCATTGAAAGATGTCTCCTCAAAGTAGAATTGACCTTAATGACATAAATGCAATTAAGCTTTCAGTACCTTCATTTGCTGATGGGGGCACAATGCAAAAAGAGAGGGAACCACTACATGAGTAATCAAAATGATGTTGTTTTTGTTAAGTGCCATTGAGTCTGTTCTGACGCATAGCGACCCTGTATAGGGTTTCCAAGGAACAGCTGGTGAGCTTGAACCACCGACCTTGCAGTTTAAATGGCTTTGTACTCTGGCACACTAACCCACAGCGCCACACCAGGACTCCAATCAAAATGTAGAAAGTATGAATTATGGATCTTGGAAAGTTCATAGATGATAAAACTGAAATTGACCACATAAATATCAGTATCCTAGGCATTGTTGTTGTTTTTATTGTTGTTAAATGCCATCGAGTCAGTTCTCACAGCTACCATGTATAGGATATCCAGGGAGTGGCTAGTGAACTTGAACTGCCAAACTTTCAGTTCATACCTAACTTGCAATCCAGCACATTAACCTGCAGCACCGCCCTAGGCATTGTTGTTGTTATTATGTTCTGTGGAGTCAGTTCCAACCCATAGTGATCTTGTGTAGGTTTTCCAAGGAGTGGCTGGTAAGCTTGTTGTTCAAACGCCAATCTTGTTCAAACTGACTTTGCAGTCCAGTGTATTAATCCATAGCGCCACACTGGAAATCCAACCTAGGCATTAGTGACCTGAAATGAACCAGAATTTGCCATTTGGAATCAGAAAATGATACGGTTTACTATGTTGGGAACAACAAATTGAGGAGGAATGTTGTTACATTCATCGTGAAAAAGGACTTTTCAAGATCTAACTTGAAGTACAACACTGTCTGTGATTGGATAATATCCGTCCATATTCCTATAAGGAAAACAGTCAATATCACTATTACTGAAATTTACACACCAACCACTAAAGTAAGGGATGAAGTTGAATTATACCAACTTCTTCAACCTGAAATTGATTACTAATAAAATCAAAATGTGTTGATAATTACTGGTGATTCTAATGCAAAAGTTGGAAAAAAAGAAGGAAAAATAATTGGAAAATATAGACTCAGTGACAGAAATAATGCTAGAGATCACATGATAGAATTTCATAAGACCAACGACTTATTAATTACAAATAATCTTTTCACCAACACAAAAGGTGACTATGCACATGGCCCTAATCAGGTGGAATACACAAGAATCACATTGATTAAATCTGTGGGAAGCGACTACGTAGAAGCTAAAGATCATCAGCCAAAATGAGGCCAGGCACCAAATATACAGCATGCTATCAATTATTAATATGCAAGTTCCGGCTGAAGCTGAAGACAATTAAAACAACTTCATGAAAGTCAAAATTTGATTACATCCCATCTGAATTTAGAGACCATCTCAAGAACAGATTTGATTCATTGGTCACTAATGACTAAAGAGGATAGATTATGGGATGACATCAAGAAGATCATACATGAAGAAAGCAAATGGTCATTAAGAGACAGGAAAAAAAACAAAGACCTAAGTGGATGTTAGAAGAGACTCTGATACTAGCTCTAGAGCTTAGTGAAGCTAAAGCAATTGGAAGCAATTAGGAAGTAAAAGAACTGAACAGAGAATTTCAAAGTGTAGCTCTGGAAGACAAAGTCAAATATTAATGTGCAAAGATCTGGAGTTAGAAAACCATAAACATTTCTCAAGCTGAAAGAACTGAAGAAAAAATGCAAGACTTAATATGCAATATTAAAAGATTCTATGGGCAAAATGAACTCCTGGTGTGCTGCTGTAAGATAAGCAATGGACAAGTTCAGTGGTTCAAACCCACCAATCACTACTCAGAAACCCTATACAGGGTCACTATGAGTCCAAACCAGCTCATCACTTCACAACATCAGCAACAATGGGCTCAATTGAATGCTGCTGGACACATCAAAAGAAGGAATGCACAAAGTCACTATACTAAAAAGAACTGACCCATGTTTAATCATTTCAAAAGGTACCATATGATCAAGAAGAAAGAAGCCCAAGCAGCACTGACAGCATTGGTGGAAAGTCAGGCAACAGGAACTGATGTAACAATTTGAAGTGTTTTAAGAAACTGTTGCAGCACTGGAGACTGTATCAGTTTGTCAAGAAATTTGGAAGAAAGCTATCTGGCCAACTGATGGGAAGAGATCCATATTTGTGTCCTTCCCTTTCCAAAGACTTGTGACCCGATGGAATATGGAAACCATTAAGCAATATTATTATTATTACATGCAAGTAAAATTTTGCTGAAGATCATTCAAATTAATTGCAACAGCACATCGACAGGGAGTAGTCAGAAATTCAAGCTGGAGTCAGGAGAGGCTATGGAATGAGGAGTATCATTACTGATGCCAGGTGGATCTTGACTGAAAGCAGAGAATACCAGAGAGATGTTTATTTGTACTTTATTGATTTTGTGAAGGAATTCAACTGTGTGGATCATAACTATCTATGGATTACATTGAGAAGAATACATATTTCAAAACACTAAATTGTGTTCA
>NW_006408547.1:6232984-6234923 GCF_000296735.1 Chrysochloris asiatica | reverse complement strand
AATTGATTGGCTGCTCATTGGCAATCGTTATATAGTTAGCTCTGCCTGCTCATAGCCAGTCATCATAGAATTAACTATCTTCTGCCAAACTACTGGGAATCCTTATTCAGTCCATTTGACACAAAACTCTAACTATCACAGTGTGTATCAGGATTGTATCCTTTAACCATATTTATTCAATCTGTATCCTGAGTAAACAATTCCAGAAGCTGAGTTCTAGGAAGAAGAACATAGAATCAGGAGTGGAGTAAAACTCATTAACAACTTGTGATATGCAGATGGTAAACTTTCTGGAAGTGAAGAGGACTTAAAATACTTATTGATTAAGGTTAAAGACTATGCCTTCAGTATGGATTGCACTTCAATATAAATAAGCAAAAGTAATACAAAGCTGCAAAACTGAGGGAAAAATGAGCCAGAGTAATTAATCTGTAAGTGATGAAATCTTCCAAAAAATGTGTAAAATAATGGATATATTTATGGAGCTTATATATGATATCAACATATAGAAGACTGTTTTAATCTTAGGTAGATAAAGGTCATTTTCAGAGCAACCACAAAGAAAATGAACAAATCTACTCACAAAAATAAAACACAAAGACTCAATAAACAGAAAATCAACAACAACAAAGGCTACAAACATGAACAAAAGAACTCAGCACAGAAAATTAAGCAGAACAAAGAAACCATTGAGATCAAAATAAAAGCATAACAAGGTGACAGCAGTAATTAATACCTATCAATAATCACACTGAATGTAAATAATTTAAATTCACCATTCAAAAGACAGAGAGTGGCATAATGGATTAAAAAATGAAAAGCAAAAGCCATCGTCCATCAATTTGTTACCCACAAGAGAAAAAATGTTAGTCAAACAGACATAAATAGGCTGCAATTATGGAAAAAGGAAAAAAGGATGGAAAAATATATCAAGTAATCTAAAGAGAGCAGGACTGACAATCATCTCTGATAGGATAGACTTTGAGTCTAAATACATTATATGAGATAAAGAACAACATCATTTAATGACTGAAGGGTCAATCCACCAAGAAGACATAACTATAATAAAGAAATGTTTATGACAGAGATGTTTGGTAAAGTGGAGAGTCAGTGAAAAGAGGAAGACCACTAACAAGGCAGTGTTTGGTTCTGTTGTGCTTAAGGTCGCTATGAGTCGGCACCGACTTGACAGCTCCTAACAACATAACAGAGATCCAAAATACATACAAAAACTCTAACAGTATTGCAAAGACAAACACAGAGATCTACAATAATAGAAGGGGAATTTAACACACCCCTTTTAATCATAGAATTAGATTAAAACTTAGAAACTTAGCAGAGATACAGAAGATCAAATGATGCAGTCAAACAACTTGACCTCATAGATGTATGCACAGCACATAACTCAACATCATCACAGTAAACATTCTTCTATAACACATATGGTTAATTCTCCCCAGAAAAGACCATATTTTAGGCCAGAAAGCAAGCTCCAATAATTTTTTTCAAAATCAATATAGTACAATGCATCTTATCTTCCGCTATTAAACTGGAAATCCAAATAACAATAAAGGAAAACTACATGGAAACTGGATGTTATTGTTAAGTGCCATCAAGTTGATTCTGATCCTTAGTGACCAGTTTCCAAGGAGTAGCTGGTGAGTTTGAACCACCAACCCTGCAGTTCAAACAACTTTGCAGTGTGATGCATTAGCCCAGAACACCACACCAGGACTCCTGGAAACTGGACAATACCTTACTTTTTAAAGTACTGTGTTATAGGATAAATTAAAAATGAACCACAAAATTACTAGAATCAAATCAGAGTGAAAACACAATATATCAAAACCTTTGGGATACAACAGAAGCAGTGCTCACAGGAGAATTTATAGCAATGGGTGCACACATCAGAGAAGAAAGGACCATAATCAACACCTTA
>NW_006408547.1:6229932-6231399 GCF_000296735.1 Chrysochloris asiatica | reverse complement strand
CAAAATAGGAATAGAAAGGAAATTCCTCCACATAATCAAGACTGGTTGTTATTAAGTACCATTGAGTCTGTTCCAACTCACCGAGGCCATGTATAAGTTTTCTGAGGCTGTTAATCTGTATGGGAACAAAAAGCCCCATCTTTCTTCTACAGAGCAGCTGATGAGTTCAAACCCTGGTCTTGTGGTTAACAGTCCAATGTTTATCCTGCAGTGTTGCTGAGTGCCTATAATTAAAACTATATAGGCAACATCTACAGTCAACATTACTTTCAATGGAGAAAGATTGAAAGCATACCTTTTGAGAATGAGAAAGAGACAAGGATGCCCTTTATCACCACTCTTAATATTTTACTAGAAGAGGAAAAAAGGAAATAAAAGGCCTAGTACAGCACTGTAGGATAAGAACTGGACTGCTAGCCACCAGGTTAGTGGTTCAAACCCACCGGCTGCCCCTTGGAAACAGGGTTGCTATGGGTCAAAACTGATTCAATGAAACTTAACAGCAACAACAAATTGGAAAGGAAAAAGTAAAACTATCCTTATTCTCAGATGGCATGATTCCATACATAAAAAATCCCAAAGACTACACACACCAAAAGTTACTGACCAAAAGACAAAACTCAGTTCCATTTCACTACACTAACAAAGGAGGACACTGATAAAGAAATGAAAAAGTCAATGCCATTTACAAATGCCCCCAAAAGGATAAAACTCCTAGTAATAAATCTAATTGAGGATGTAAAAGATTTAGACAAGGAAAGCTCTCAGGCACCAATGCAAGAAACTAAGAGATCTATACAAATGGAAAAGGTCCCTTGCTCATGGATTGGAAGACTTAACATTTTTAAAATGTCAATACTGCTAAAAGTGATCTATAGATATAATTCAATCCCAATTAAAATCCTAATAACATATTTAATGTAATGGAAAAACGAATCAACTGTGTTGGTGTAGTGGTGTAAAATGAGTTCTGGACTGCTAACCACAAGGTGGTAGTTCAAATCCACCAGCTGCTCCTTGGAACCCCTATCTAGCATCACTGTGAGTGAGAACTGACTCGACAGCATTTAACAGCAACAATAACTTTATATGGAAAGAAGGAGGCCCTGAATAGCTAACACAATATTGTAAGGGGAAAAAATAAATTAGGAGACCTCTATCATGTCTCTATCACAAAACTTACTGTACAGCCATGGTTATCATAGCAGCCTAGTACTGACTCATTGACAGACACATAGACCAATGGGGCCAAATTAAGAAACTGGAAATAACCCATCCATCTACAGGCAACTGATCTTTACCTAAGGGTCAAAGTCCCACTCAGTGGAGAAAAAATGGTGCTGCTAAAACTGGATATCCTTGTGCAAACAAAATGAGATACGATTCATTCAGTACTCCATACATAAAAACTAATTCAAAAAGGATCAAAGATCCAAATACTAAAGCTAAAAATTTAAAGTTCCTGGA
>NW_006408547.1:6208088-6229473 GCF_000296735.1 Chrysochloris asiatica | reverse complement strand
GGGCTGTGAACCTTAAGCTCAGCAGTTCGAAACTACCAGCTGTTCTGCAGGAGAAAGATGAGGCTTCCTGCTCCCATAAAGATTTACAGCCTCGGAAACCCTGTACAGGGTTGCATGAGTTGGAAACAACTTCACGGCACATAACCACCATCACCACCCCAGTATAATGTACCCTATTAAGTGTGCAAGAGCATAATGCAAAAGTTTGAGATATTATTAAAAAGTTAGGGAAAAATTGTGGGAATTACCAACATATGACACAGAAATATAAAGTGAGCACATGCTGTTAGAAAAATGAGATTATTGCACTTGCCTGATGCAGGGTGGCCACAAACTTCAATTTGGAAAAAAGTCACAACATCTGCAAAGTGCAATAAAGCTAAGCAAAATAAAGCATGGTATATCTGTACATAGAAAACTGTAACAACTCAACAATGCAAACAACCTAATAAAAAATGGACAAAGGACATGACAAGATGCCCCTGATCATTAGCTATTCCAGAAAACCAACCAGACCTACTGCCAAGGTATTGTTAAAGTTAATGTTTCATGTCAACTTCTATGGACCAGATTCTAAGTGATTTAGCAGTAAATTACATATAGTAATCACCTTCACTATGAGATCTTATATGATGTAATTAGACCCAGTGATGTGATCTGATGTGATCAACCCTGATCCGATGTGATTATCCTATGTCTTGTAAATTGTCGCCTCTATGGAGTCTTGGTGTGGTGCTGTGGTATAATGCACTAGACTACAAGGTTGTTTTGAACTGCAAGATCGGCGGTTCAAATTCACCAGCCACTACCTGGAAACCCTATACAAGGTCAGTATGAGTCAGAATCCACTCTAACATTTACCAACAATTATATTAATGAGGCCGGATGCAATGTATTTGTTGCCGTTGTTAAGAGCTGTTGAGTCGGCTCTGACCCATAGCAACCCTGCGTAGGATGCAATCTATAGATGGAGATATCTTGAGTCAATCTCTTTTGAGAGATAAGAGACTGGTAGGCTAGTGGCTAGGAGTCAGGCTGCTAACATCAATTCAAGGTCAGCAGTTTGAAACTACCAGTTTGAGAGAAAGATGAGGTTTTCTACTCCTGTAAAGATATACAGCCTCGGAAACACTGTACAGGGTCACTATGAGTTGGAACCGACTCCACAGCACACCACCACCACCAAAGAAGAAAGCAGAGCTCAGAGGGACCTGTTACCACCAAGAAAGAAGAACTGGGAATAATAGGTGTTCTTTGAATTAGGGATCCCTGTATTGGGAAGCTCCTAGATCCAAGAAAAGACTGATACAAAGAAACATGGAGAACTCTAATGAATGCTGAGCTTATGGATGCTAAAGGAGACGAGGACCCATCTGCACACCCATCTTTCTGAATTTGGACTCCTTGCCTTCCAAACTATAAGAGAATAAAGCCATCTACCTGTATTTCTGTTTCAGCAGCACTAGATAACTAAGTGATATTGTCTCACCCCTGGAAAAATAGCAATGAAAAAATTAACTAAATAAACAGAGTACAGCAAATGCTGGAGAGGTTGCAGGGAGATTGGAATTCTTATACATTGATGGTGAGACTGTAAAATGTTACAATCACTGTGGGAAATTGTATGGTACATCCTTAAAAAGCTAGAAGTATAGATGTCGTATGCTCCAACAATCCTTCTACTGGATAAGAGTAGAGACAAAAGTAGACATTTGTAGACCAGTGTTCATTACAGCATTTTCACTATTGTAAAATGATGGAAATAGTCTAAGAGTCCATGAATGGATGAATGGGTAAAGAAACTGTAGAACATTGATAAAAGGGAACGGAATATTCTATAACTATGAAAACATTATATAGCATGGAAAATCTGGAAAATATTATGCTGAGTGAAATCATTCAATCACAAAAGGACATATATGGTATAATACTATTATAAAAATTAAGTATAGATAAAAGTATGCTCCTATATTTCATAAATTATTTAAAATTTCTGTTATTTATCATGACTGAAAATGTAGTGACGTATACTGATTTTCCTTTTAGATAGTCTCATATAAAATTGATTGATATAAATGAATAGTTCATTAATATAGGTAAAATAATTTGATGCTATATGTTCATTCCTTTCCTATGATGCCAATTTAGAATAAACTTTTGGGTAAAAAATGATATATTAAGGGAAAGGAGAAATAGTAACCTATTCAGTAAGCTGGATCCAAGGATGTTCATTGTTTTGCATACACATTCCAAATAAACAAATTGGTTTATACAATTTCTTTATTGTTTCTGTTAAGTGTCATTGAGTTGATTTTGACTTCTAGCTACTCTGTATGAGGTTTTGGAAAAGTGCTGGTGGGTTTGAACTGCCAACCTTGTGGTTATCCCACTGCCTATTTAGCAGTTATTTTTAATAAAAACAAATGGCATATCCAAACTTTCAGAATGGAAGAAATATATATAAAAGAAAAACAAAAACAAAAAACTCCAGGCTAATAGATTACAAGCTTTTTCTGTTTTATTTCGTTTAGTTCTGTGGTTAGGAGTAGGGTTAGTGTTAGGGTTAGGGATAGGAGTTGGGATAGGGCTAGAAGTGGGGCTTAGTTTTGTTTTAGGGTTACAGTTGTGTTTATTTTTACTTTTTAACACATTTTTATATTTATCTTTCATATGTTTATTTAGCATTTGGATAACCTGTTTGCAAAACCTGTTAGATCTTTTGCCCATTGTTTAATGGGTGTTCTAATTGATTTCTTAGAGGAATTATTTTTTCCTCTCTTTCTTTTTAATTTATTGAGGCTGACTTTGTGGCTCAACATATGATCTATTATGGAGAATGATCCATGAGCCCTGGAAAGGAAACTACACTTTGTGTTCTGTATATGACCATGACTCCAAGTTGGTAGACTTTGTTGTTTAGTTCTCTAGTTTCTTTGTTGAATTTCCCTCTAGTTGTTCTATCCTTCATCCAATGTAGTATATTAAAATCTCCTGCTGTTGTCTTATAGTTGTTTATTTCTCTCTTCAATTCTGTTAGAGCCTGATTTTGAGGCTCTTTCACTAGGTACATAGACATTTATCATGGGCATGTCATCTTGTGTTATTGACCCTTGAATCATTATTTAATATCCTTCTTTGCTTCCTGTGCTGACCTTTGCCTCAAAGTCCATTTTATCAGAATTTGATATTGCTGCTGCTGGTCATTCTTGATTGCTATTAGCTTGATAGAATATTCCCCTTTCTTTCATTTTCAGTCCATTTTTGTATTTGAATCTAAGGTATGTTTCTTGTTTTCTCAATTATTCTGCTACTCTCTGTCTCACGATTGGTGCACTTAATCTGTTGACATTCACTGTAATTACCGAGAGTTACAGACACATTGCTGTTGGTTTACTCTCTGTGTTTGTGCTGCTGCTTTCTTTGTTCCATATAATTTTTGGTACAGAGTTAAGTTTTGTTTGGGGTTCTTTTATTTTGACGATTGTTACTGTTGCTAAGTGGCGTCAAGTCGGTTCTGACTCATAGCAACCCTGTTTCTGGATTCTGAGGAGCAGTTGGTGAGTTTGAACTACTTCCTTGTGTTCACACTGACCTTGGTGCTTATCCTGCAGCACCACACCAGGACTGTATTTTGAGGATACAGTTTATTAATGTTCTCTGAAATTACCCTGTTGTTGTTAAGCGCCGTTGAGTCGGTTCTGACCCATAGCGACCCCATATGGGGTTTCTGAGGTGCTGCTGGTGAACTTAAACTGCCAACCTTGTGGTTCAAACACTTTGCAGTCCAGCGCATTAACCTAGTCTGCCACACAAGAACTTCCTACAATTTATTAATTTCTTCTGGCATTTAAAACAGTCTGTTCTGGCTTGAAATCTACTTGATTTCTACTTCATTTGGAAGTTTTGTAACTATACAATTCCATCATTTTATTTTGTGAAAGTTTTTGGGTTGCAAACTGATATCTCTTGTTCCTTATTTTCAGTCTGGTATGTTTCTCGCACTTAGGATATGTCTGTATCTGGGCTAGGTTCTTATTTTCATGTACATTAATCCCATGTTGCTGTCTGCTGTTACTGGGTCGCTGTCCAAATACCAACCTATGTTATTTTTTGTAAAGTTGGTCATGCTTTTACAAATTACTTTAATTTCTGCTTCTCTGAAAAGTTTGTCCTAATTTGGCAATCATATTGATGGACAATTTTGCTGTGTATCTGATTCTTGGTAATGAGGTGGCTCCATGCAATAAACAGTGGACTGAGAACCACGTGGGAGAAAGATGAGGTGTTGTGTTCCTGTGAAGATTTTACAAGCATGGAAATTCTGTACAGGGTTGATATAAGTTGGACGCAAGTCCACGTTGCTTAACAGCAACAACAATCAGAGTCTTGCTTGACATTTTTGTTGTTTGTTTCAGAGTTTTATATATCTCATTCCATTGTCTTGTTTCCTGCTTGCTTTTTGCTAAGAAATCAGAGCTTGGTCATTTTAGTTCTTCATTTTAGGTAACCCCTCATTTCATTCAAGGTGCTCTCAGAATTCTCCTCTTCCTTCTGTCCTTGATTTGATAATGTTAGATTATACTGTATCTACATGTTCTGGTTATTTTCTTTTGAGTCTAACCTCTTTGGGTTCATTCAACTGTTTAAGTGCATAATTTCTCATCTTTCATGATATTAGGGAAGTTTACTTCCAGAAACTCTTAGCCAATTTTCTCTGTGTGTGTGTTTTGTTCTTTGTTTGTTTAATTGGTCTCTTCCAATTTTGGAATTCTGATCACATGTAAGTTATTCCTCTTGATGGTGTCCCACATAATTCTTAGGGTTTCTTTGTTCTTTTTTCTGATTGTTTCTACAGCAGATGAATTTTGAGAGATTTCTCTTCAAGATAACACATTGACAAGGTAAAGGAGTGGAATAAAATCAATTGATTCTATGAAGAAAAGATTGACCTTGTCAAAGACTTCATCTTGCTTGCATCTACAAACAGCAGTCGTGGAAGCAGCAGTCAAGAAATTAAACAGTGTGTTACATTAGGCAATTCTGCTGCATAAGACCTGTCTTTAAAATGTTAAAGAATAAAGATACAGGTTTGAGGACTAAGGTGTGACTCACCCAAGCCATGGTATTTTTAATTGCCTCATATTCATGTGAAAGCTGAACCATGAATAAGGAAGGCATTAGGAGAATTGACACATTTCACTTATGTTGTGGTGAAGAATATGGAAAGTACCATGAACTGTAAGAAAATTAAACAGATCTGTCTTGGGAAAAAAAGTACAGCAAAAATGCTCCTTAGAAGCTAGGATAACAAGACTTGACTCTTGTACTTTGGACATGTTGTCATAAGGGACTAGTCCCTAGATTAGGGCAACATGCTTGGTGAAGTGGGTGGTTAGTGAAAAGGAAGACGATCCCCGATGAGATGGATTGACACAGTGGCAGCAGGAATAGGATCAAATGAAACAACAATTGTGAGGATGGTTCCAGACGGGCAGTGCTTCATTTTGTTGTCTGTAGGGTTGCTATGAGTTGGAACCAACTGGATGACACCTAACAACAACAATATCATTCTTGTGAATTCCTTATCAGGAGGTTCTGATACCATTTCTGGTGTAATTTCTATCTCTGTATTTTGATCACTTTTTTGAGCCACTGCCTTGTTTATTTGTGTAAGCTGAAATTGTCTGTTGTCTTTGAGACATTATGGCATCGTTGTATTTATACTGAGTTGATGATTTTTATGTTGCTGTGTTCTCAGATATTAACCAGCTTTCTCCTGGTAGATGTGATAGAGACTGGAAGCAGCTAGCTGTTTGATGTTTTATGTAACATAATCCAGTGTGGCTTTGTATGATTCTGGCTGCTGTTTATTGTTGAGCAGCATGTACAGGAGTGGGTAATGGCACTTGTCTAGTGGATAGAGACGTAGGAAGTACGGATGCAGCTGGTCATATATGTACAACTGCTGCCTCCACTAGACCAACAGCAGCAAAAAAAAAAAAGAGCTGATGAGGCTAAGAACAACAACAAGAAACTTGTTTTGAATAAAGGACAAATGAAATTCCAATGTTAAAATTCTCTTTGAGCCAACATCTTAAATATAAGAAAGAAAGTAATTTCAGAAGGTGGAAGAATATTCTTTATCAAGATTTGCTTCAGAGGTGTGTAAACAATCGTTAACTCCAGAAATTTATTAAGCATCTACTAATATAAAGCTAGTAATGCATTAGAATCTCTGGGTGCGCAAATGGATAATAACAACAAAAAATTGGAGTTTCAAGTTGATCCAGAACTACCTTCTGATTTGCTTCTCAAAAACCAACCATTTAAAGTCCTATTGTGCACAGTTCCTGTCTGACACATACAGGGCTGCCTTGAGTCAGAAGTGACACCATGACAACTGGTAGGCATGTATGTAAGTAGTCTTCTAAAATCTGATGAGACAGTAGTAGACCAAGCAGCCAATGGTAAAGAAATGTTTCATGCTTTCTTAGTTGGGTATAGAATAACTTATTAGGCTCAGCTGATGGTATAGATGTCTGGACTTCTGGTGATTTTCTCCATCTCCCACTGAGAAGATCATTTTGCTTTCTTTGTCAGTCTTTCAGAGATACTTTCCACTGGACAAGAAGTTGCTCTCTAACAATGTAATTGTTCATATTGCAACACTCTTCTTCTTCCCAGGTCACAAAGGCATTCCTAGGGGGTGAGGTAATTACAGGTATGTGTGTGTGTGTGTGTGTGTGTGTGTGTGTTGATGTGAAGAGTATGAAGGATCTTGCCAGAAACGATACTCTTATAATAAGGCTTGTCTTTTAGTCGATCCCACAATGCTAGGTTCTGTTACATATAGTGACCTTCTGGTATTTCATAAATCTTACTGCTCTCTTTTCTGTCCCAGATAATAGTTCAGTAGTTTGATGACTTTCCCATCTCAATTTTAGTTTAACTTATTTGTTGGTTTTAATCCCAGGATTCAGTGACTCTGTTTATATCCATGTCCATGAACCTAATTAGCGTGTTATGGCGTTCCAAGCAATATGGTTTATGGATTCTGGTGTGGCATTGTAGGATAAGCACTGAAATGCTAACTTCATGGTTGGCGGGTCAAACCCATCAGCCACTGCTTGGAAAACCAATACAGGGCCTCTATGGGTCAGAACCAACTCAATAGAACTTAACAACAACAGTAGCAACAACAAGAGGTGGGGATATGTATTTAGAGAATACGTAGAAAAATTTTGTTGTTGTTTTTAATTTCAATCCAGTTGACCCCCAACTCATGATGCCTCCATGCACAGTGAAAACCTGTTACCCAGTCCTGTACTAACCTCAGGATAGGTTGTGGATAGGAGTAGTAGGATCCACAGGGTTTTCATTGGCTGATTTTCGGAAGTAGATTGCCAGACTTTCTTCCTAGTCATAATCTAGAAATTCTGTTTAGCATCATTGTTGTTGTTGTTAAGTGCCGTCTAGTCGGTTCTGACCCATAGCGACCCTAAACAGGGTTTCTGAGGCTGTAAATCTTTATGGGAGCAGAAACCTCATATCAGCTGGTAGTTTCAAACTGCTGATCTTGCAGTTTGCAGCCCGATTCGTAACCATTACACTACCAGAGCTCCTTTTTAGCATCATTGTTGTTGTTAAGTGCCGTTGAGTCAGTTCTGACCCATAGCAACCCTGTACAGGGTTTCCGAGGCTTTTAAATCTTTACAGGCGCAGAAAGCCTCATCTTTCTCCCGTGGAGCAGCTGGTAGTTTCGAACTGCTGACCTTGCGGTTTGCAGCCCGATTCATAACCATTACACTACCAGAGCTCCTTTTTAGCATCATAGCAGTGATCAAATCAACACTGACAGATGGAAGGCAGTTTTGCATGAAGTGAACTGTCCAGGAATCAAACTGTAGTCTCTACCACGAAAGGTAAAAATTCTACCATTGAGTTTCCACTGTCTGTGTAAACCAACCAGTTAATCTAATCAGTATCAATATCAAAACATCATTGTTAAATACAACGTAGAGTTGTATATTTGTTTTTCTTACTAGGGGCTATGTGTCACTTATTTTTATATCTGTGGTATCTTGAAGGCATCCTGGAGTGATGCTGTAGGATAATGCAATGGACCATAAAGTCTGTTTGAACTACAACGTCAGTGGTTCAAACACGCTAGCCACTCCTCAGAACTTTACACAGGTTCGCTGTGAGTCAGAACTAGCTAAAGGGCACTCATCAACAACAAGCATCTTGAAAAATAGCTGGCATGTAAAAAGAGGTATGCAATAAATAGTAATTAAATAACAGTGGCACTCATTTTATCTGATTTGATTTTCAACCCAAAGTCTTTAAACCTTATTCACTCTTTACCAAGCACACCCTAAAATAAAACACTCTCGCTCTCTAATTTCAGAAATTATTGAGTGAGATATTGTAACAAATTTACTGAGAGATTCCTAAAAGAGGGACTGTAAATCTTTTTCGCAGATCAGATTGTGGACTTGTTGTATGCACCCTTTGTTTTCCTCTGTATCCACTTTAACTCTTTGTGTTGTGATGAACCTAATGTGGGTTCCATCTGAGCTCTTCGGAATTCTGACAATTGTACATGTGAAGGGAGACAATTTTGCAAGTAATTCTTAGATGACCTCACTTATCTTTAAAAGTAAATCCTTTGAAACAAGCATAATTTTATGTTAACAATGTATGAATGTCTGAAGTAAAATTAAGTCAAAGTTGACAGTATCTTTTTTACCAGAGCAAAAACTGTTTTATTTTCTTCTTGTGTTTTTGACAGCCTTATTTATTTATGGCAACATGTTCACAGGCCCTTTTTATTGCGTACTCAGTTCTCACACCTGTTTCTTTGAAACATAAGCTAACAGGACACTTTAATGGTTCCTTGAGCAGATTTTTACTGTTTTGTGGACACTTGTAAACATTAAAACGTCGTTTTCCCTCAGAACTGTCCAATTAGAGTAACCTCATGAATAAGGTCGCTTAAAACACCTGTGTCCTTCAAAAGCTTCTCAAGCAAGATTTTTTCAAAAATTTCATCACAGATACTTTTGTAAGTTGTCTTTAAAAAGAAGTATTTTTACCCATGGCCTCTGGGATCCTCCTAGTAATATGTCACTCCTTGCTCTAAGAAGTTTGTATCATAAAATTCATACAGACAATCTGAATATGCTTCTGAAGTTGTTTAAAATGAGCCTCCAAGTCATTAGCTTTCATGTGAATAATTATTTAATAGATCTATGATGATACCTCTTCAACATAAATAAGTTCTTAGTAACTCTCCTATTTAGATTGTTTTAATACCTCAGACCCACCACTCATCTGTCAATTAGTCCTACTGTGCTGGCTTGTGAGTTGCTGTGATTCTAGAAGCTATGCCACCAGTATTTTAAATACCAGCAGGGTCACCCACGGTGGACAGGTTTCAGATGAGTTTCCAGACAAAGGCAGACTAGGAAGAAAGAGTGATGAACTACTTCCAAATATTGAGACACTGAAAACCTTATGAAGAGCAGAGAAACACTGTCAGATATAGTGCCAGAAAATGAGCCCCTCAGGTTGGAAGGCACTCAAAATGAGACAGGGGAAGAGCTGCCTCCTCAAAGTAGAGTTGACTGTGATGATGTGAATGGAGTAAAGCCCATGGGTCTTTCATTTGCTGATGGGGCACAACTAAAAATGAAGAGAAACAGCTGTAAAAATCCACTGATAATCGGAACAAAAAGTATGAATCTAGGAAACTTAGAAATGGTCAAAAATTAAATAGAATGCATAATCATCAATATCTTAGGCATTTGTGAGCTGAAATGGACTGGTATTGGCCATTTTGAATCTGACAACCACATAGCTTACTATGCCGGGAATGACAAATTGAAGAGGAATGGTATTGCATTCATTGTCAAAAAGAACATATCCAGATCAGTCATGAGGTACAACACTGTCTGTGATAGAATAATATCCATGTGCCTACAGGGAAGCCCAGTTAATATCACTATTATTCAAATTTAGGCACCAACCACTAAAGCCAGTGAGGATGAAATAGTAGAATTCTAACAACTTCTTCAATCTGAAATTGATCAAACATTCAATCAAGATGGATTGATCATTACTGGTGATTGGAGTGCAAAGGTTGGGAGCAAAGAGGAAGGATCAGTAGTTGGAAAATATGGCCTTGGTGATAGAATTATGCTGGAGATCGCATGAAAAAGTTCTGCAAAATTAATGATTTGTTCACTTCAAATACCTTCTTTAGACAGCATAAGAGATGACTATACACATGGACCTCACCAGATGGAATACACAGAAATCAAATTGACTAAAACTGAGTAAAGAGACTATGGAAAAGCTCCATATCATCAGTCCAAGACAATGCCAAGGGCAGATGTGGAACAGATCACCAGCTGCTCATATGCAAAATTGAGTTGGTACAAGAGTTGAAGAGAAATTTTCAAAGATAAGCTCGAGAAGATAAAGTCCAATATTATGACGAAATGTGCAAAGATCTGGAGTCAGAAAACCAAAAAGGAAGAACACTCTCAGCATTTCTCAAGCTGGGGGAACTAAAGAAAAAATCAAGCCTCGACCTTCATTATTGAGATTCTCTGGGAAAATTATTGAAGGATGCAGAAAGTGTCAAAAGAAGATGGAAGGAATATGCAGAGTCACTGTACCAAAAGGAAATGGCTGATGTTCAACCATTTCAAGAGGAAGCATATGATCAAGAGCCAAAGATACTGAAGAAGGAAGTCCAAGGTGCACTAAAGGAATTGGCAAAGAACAAGGCACCAGGAATTGATGAAATAAAAATTGAAATCTTTCAAAAAAGTGAGGTGGCACAGGAGGCACTCACTCATCTTTGCCAAGAAATTTGGAAGGCAACTATCTGGCCGACTGATTGGAAAAGATCCATATTTGTGCCCATTCCAAAGAGCAGTACGATATGCAGATGATACAACCTTGCTTGCTGAAAGTGAAGAGGATTTAAAACATTTACTGATGAAGATCAAAGAGCACAGCCTTCGGTATGGATTACATCTCAATGTCAAGAAACCAAAAATCCTCACCACTGTACCAACAAACATCATTCTTATCAATGGAGAAAAGATTGAAGTTGTCAAGGACTTCATTCTTCCTGGATCAATTATCAACGTTCACAGAAGCAGCTGTCAAGAGATCAGATGACGTATTGCATTAGGCTAATCTGCTGCATAAGACCTTTTTAAAGTGTTGAAGAGCAAAGATGTCAGCTTGAGGACTAAGGTGCGCCTGACCCAAGCAATGATATTTTCAATAACCTCATATGGATGTGAAAGCTGGACAGTGAATAAGGAAGATCGTAGAAGAATTGACGCCTTTGAATTATGGTGTTGGAGGAGAATATTGAAAGTGCCATGGGCTGCCGAAAGAACCAACAGCTCTGTGTTGGAAGAAGTGCAGCCAGAGTGCTTCTTGGAGGCCAGGATGACAAAACTTCATATCTCATACTTCGGACACATTGTCAGGAGGAACCAGTCACTGGAGAAGGATATCGTGTTTGGTAAGGTGGAGGGTCAGAGAAAAAGAGGAAGACCCCCAGTGAGATGGATTGATGAAGTGGCAGCATCAATGGACTCAAGTGGGGCAACAATTGTGAGGCTGGCTCAGGATCGGGCAGTGTTTCATTCTGTTGTGCATAGAATTGCTATGAGTCAGTACCCACAATACCTCAGACTGAATACTCAAATATTTCAGTGGAGCAAGCTAGAAAACAGATATCATGTAAACTGACAATGGCTGACACAGAAAGCTAAATCCTCCATATATGTTTCTGAGATGGGAACATTGTTCATAGTATGTCCTTGTCCTAACATACTAGTCCTCGTGTGGCACTGCAGCATAATGCGCTGGAGTGCAAGCCAGTTTGAGCAGCAAGGTCGGTGGTTAAAACCCTTCCATAGCTCCTCGGAAACCGTATACAGGGTCGCCGAGTCAGAATCAACTCAATGGCACTTAACAGCGACAATAAACCAGCTCTTGTGTGGTGCTGAGCGTTATTGCACTGGACTGCAAGGTCAGTTTGAACTGAAGGTGTGAGGTTCAAGTTCACCAATCGCTCCTCAGAAACCCCATTCAGGGCTGCTACTAATCTGAACAGACTCAATAGCACATAACAACAATAACAAAGTCTGGAGTCCTGGTGTGGCACTGCGGGTTAATACTCTGGAATGCAAGGTCAGTTTTAACTGCAAGGTTGGCAGTTGAAGCTTACCAGTCACTCCTCAGAAACCCTATGCAGTGTTACTATGAGTCCGAACCGACTCATAAACACTTAACAACAACAACAACGCACTATTAAGGATCCTCATTCAGAGAAGAGGTCAAAATTATTATTCTTGTTTTACCAATTTGCATCTGTTACCTCACTCTTTTGAAGTCCTGGCGGCACAATGGCTGCTAAATAAAAGGTGGGAGATTTGAACCCACCTATGACACTACATACAGAAGAAGAGACTTGGCATTCAGAGCCTATAAAGATTAGCAACCAAGGAAGTCCTTAGGGGCAGATTTACTCAATCATAGGAGTTCACTAAGGGTTGGAGTTGATGAGTGCAACATCTACAGTTCTGTCAACTTTGTTAGCATTTGAATTCAAAATGAACATGATAGTTGTGATGCACTGATTTGTAAAATAGACAGGCTTTTCTCATAATTAAGATTTTCTTTAAACTTAGAGACCAAGATATGAAAAAAAATAACAATTTCTTTATCATTAAGAAAGCAAGATTTAAAAAATTAACAAGAAATTTGATAGACCTATAACCCTAGGCAGCAGTATGTTGGATAACGTGGCGATGTACAATGTTTACAGAGACCATGAATCTAAGCAGTCCTTGGCTAGAATCATCTATCATTGACTTGATTTTAAATTTATTTGATCAGAACATGTAAGACATTTTACTATTTACTGAGATGCTTCATTCATTGAAAATCAGTAATTTAGGCTGTTATTATAAGCAGAATATAGTAAATATCACAGATTTGGATGAACCCAGACTTTTTTATTAAAAGGGAGGTAAATTTTTAAAAGTTTAGATTTAGGCAATGAGAAATATTTTCCCATGTAAGATTTCTTAGATTTCTAAAACATTTAATTTTACTAGTAAATTCCAAAGACATCATAAGCCCTATTGTTAGGTTTTAATTAAGAAAATTAAACTACACTAACATATATTCTTGAAAATATTTTCAAAGATGGAAAATTTTTATAACAATAATAAAAATCTAAATATTTGCATAAAAATATATAGTTGCGCTAACTGAATGTATAGAACTGAGAGTATGTTAATCTATGTAAATGATGACATTAAAGTTGTCGATGATTTCATTCTGTTTGGATTAATAATCAGCATCCATGGAAGCAATAGTCAAGAAATCCTTGGCATGTTATTTTGGGATAATCTTCTGCCAAAACCTTTTTAATAAGATAATTGTGTGAAGGTTATCACTTCGGTGAGTAAGGTGTTCCTGAACAAGCCATGGATTTGTCAATCACCTCATGTGCATTTGAAAGCTAGATAATGAAATAGGTAGATAGAAGAAAAACTGATATAGTCAAATAGTTGTTAGGTGCTGTAGACTGGGTTCCAACTCATAGCGACCCTATGTGCAACAGAATGAAACACTGCTCAGACCTGCACCATTCCCATGATTGTTAGGCATGGATTCTAATGGATGTATTCAAATAGTAATGTTGAATATTGAATAAGTTGTGGACTGCCAAAAGGAGAAACCATTCAGTTTTAGAGAAATAAAACCAGAATGCTCTTAAAAGTGAGGATGAGGGGACTTTGGCTCTCTTACTTTGGACATGCCATCAGGAAAGACCATTCTCTTAAAAAAGGACAACATAATTAGTAAAATAAAAGGTCACGGAAAACAAGAGGAGCCCTCAGTGACATGAACTGACACAATAGCTGAATCACAAAGATGCCACAAGGACCAGACACTGCTTAGTTCTGCTATGCCTAAGGTCACCTTGAATTGGAGCTAACTCCATGACAACTAACAACCACAACAGTATAGCTGCCCTATGAATGTAATGTCATAAAACATCATAATGTGAAAGCAATGATCCAAAAAGATTTTGAAAATGCAAACATGCCCAGATTACAAGAGAGGCTGCGAATAATTGACATAAGAAATACTGAATTGTATTATTTCTCCCTGAGAGAATTAAAACCGTCTTATGTATTTTTATTTAGCATGTGAACTGTACGGCTATAAATTGTAAAGCAAAAACCAGTAGAGAGTGTAACTTACATTAAGAAACAAAAGCAGTTTTTAATTGAGATAATATTGAATTCTGGATCTTTTATAGAATTATACTGGCTGTGCAAGTTTGTAGCATAAATGTATTTCCTAATACACAAACATTTATTTAATGATGTCTTAAATCCCAGTAGAAATACTGGAGGAAATGGTGGTAGTCTGAGCTAAAGCTAACTCAGAGGAGCAGGGATAAGACATTGTAAATATATGACTGTTCCCAAGACCTCCAGCATTGAAAAGAGGAATTAATAGCTCTAAAGAATGTATGACAGCAGAATTTCTCAAACATTTGGCACATTATTTGTCCTAAACTACAAATCAATGTGTAAGCACTTCAAGAAAATCTCAGGAGTAAAAAAAAAAACAAAAAAAAGATTTCTACTTACTTGCTAAAAAAGGATCTCACAATTTGTCACCTTGGAATGTTTCCACTTTATTTTTTGTGAAATTTGTTTTTTATGTGTGAAGTGCAAAACTTCTTTACACTGCACAGTGTATATACCATACTTCATGTTCTTAAAATAGTTTCACAGGAGGATTCGTGCCATGTATAAAACACCCAATGCACATGTGAAAGAATGTGTAACATTTTCTTGTTATTAATCTATTTATTTTATATTTACAGGAAGTTCTTGACTTATAACCAGGTTTCTGTCTGACTCATAAGTCCGTTTGCTGTTTGGAAAATACCTCTTTTTATTTATTTCTTTATTTTGGTTTTCTTTAGTACTCACTTTTGTTATCATTTTCCTTCTAAATCTTGCAGTGTTTTGTGCCATAAATCAAACAAATTGAACATCTTATAATGATAACATCAGTAAACCATGTGCTATAAATACGACTAACAGCCAGATGTACAATAAACAAAAAACAAACACACAGTCTTGAATGCTGTTCACAGTAATTTGAATCCATTGTAAATTAGAAACTCTCTGTATTTAAACTAGAAAGCTCATTTTAATACATAACAGAAAGATAAGACTTCTCCTGGAAGTGCTACCATGTTTTTCCTTTTCATCATGCAAACGATTTATGAGTAACCCTACAATGTGGCTGTTCCCACTACATAGGCACACAACATTTAATCACCGTGAAATTGTGTACAACAATAAAGCATGCATTTTCTTGAATACTGGCTTTTTGGAGTCACAAGAAGCTGTTTTAAAATTTTAATTAGATTAGAAAAATCTCTTGACCTTTTACTCACTCGTTGTCTAATATTTGCTCCTATAGACCAACTCAAAGTATGTTTTAAATTACTTGTATTAGTGACAAATAAAAGAACAATTTACATGCAGATATATTCATATTTTATGTTGCTGTTGTGGTGGTGGTTAAGTGATTGTCCAAGAGGTTTGAACTCACAGTGACCCAAGGCAGGAAACAATGCTTGGTCCTACACAATCTTTTCAATTGTTATCCTATCTGCGACCATTGTTGCAACCACTGTGTCAACCCATCTCCTTGGAGGTGTTCCTCTTTTTCACTGAGCCCCTACTTTGTTAAACATAATGGCTTTCTACAGGCATTGTTTTCTCATGATAACATGCCCACATTATATTAGAGGAAGTCTCACCATCCTTGCTTCCAAGGATGCACTTCTTCCAAGGTAGAGTGCTTTGTTTTTCCGGCAGTCAACAGTCCTTTGAATAGTCTTCATTAACACCATGCTTCAAATGCAGCTATTCTTCTACTAGTTTCTCATTCATTGTCATGCTTTTGCATGCATATGCCGTCATGAAAAATACCAAGGTATGAATTAGGGTCACCTTAGTCTTTAAAGTGATTTCCTTTCTCCTTACCACTTTAAAGAAGTCTGTTTCTTTAAAATAAACTTTTTATTGTGAATTATAGTGAAGTTTTACAGAACAGATCACCAGTTAAACATTCAACAAATTATACCCTTTGTGTAGTTACAATCACTGCAATCCACTCCGTTTACTATCAGTTAATAGTCACTCTACTTTTCTCCTCACTTTTACCCCTTGTAGTAATTCTAGAATGTTTCATGTAGCAAGAAAACTCATTCTTAACTTTTTACAGCAATGATCTCATACAGTATTTGTCCTTTTGTGATTGACTCATTTCCCTCAGCACATTATTCTCCAGGTTCATACATGTTGGGAGGTGTTTTGTGAATTTTGGATTATCTTCAGTATTGCATAATATGCCAACCTGTGTCTATACCAAAGTTTGTTTACCCATTCTTCTGTTGATGGGTTGTCTTCATCTTTTTGCTATTTTGAGTAATGCTGCAATCAATATGAATGTTCATTTATCTAGGTGTGTTACAGCTCTGATTTCTTGAGGGTTTATAACAAGTAGAGGGATTGCTGAGTCACACAGTATTTCTATTTCCAACTTTTTGAGAAAGAGCCATACCACTTTTCACAGTGATTACATCATTTTGTAGTTTCACCAGCAGTGCAGGAGGGTCCCAGACACTCCACACCCTCATCAGTATTTGTTGTTTTCTGTTTTTTCTGAACTTTGCTATTAATGTTACAGTAAGATAATATCTCATTACTGTTTGGATGTGCATCGGTGCTGTGAAGAATGCACTGGACTGCAAGGTGGAGTTAAGCCACAAGCAGTTCAAGTTCTCCAGCCTCTCCTCAGAAACCCTATATAGGGTTGCTGTGAGTCAGAACTGACTCAACAGCATTTAACAACAACAAATGGCAAGTGATCATGAGTATTTCTTACTGTTTGTTGGCTGGCAAAGTGTGTGTTTGTGTCCTTTGCCCAGTTTTTTAATTGGATTATTTGTCTTCTTGTTGAGGTGTTGAAGTGTACTATAAGTTTTGGAGTGCAGTGTGCCATATAATTAGCATTGGACTGTGAAGCACAAAATTTGCCATTCTAGCTAATCAGTTACGCCACAAGAGAAAGATAAGTCTTTCTGCTCCCGCAAAGACCACTAACGCCTCAGGAACCTTTCACAGGGTTGCTATGAGAGTCCTGGTGTGGTGCTATGGGTTAATGCTCTAGACAGTGAAGTCATTTGAACTGCAAGATCGGTGGTTCAAGGTCACCAGCTGTTCCTTGGAAAACCCTATACAGTGTCGCTATGGGTCGGAACTGACTCGATGGCACTTAATAATAACAACAACAATAAATTGCAAACTACAATAACAACATACCTGGAATGAGTTCTGGGTGGTATTGTCGTATATCTTAGTTGGTTGTCTGTTGTTCTTGGTTCTCAGTCCAAAAAGCACCTTTAGAATTTTTTTGTAAAGTTGGTCTTGTTACAAAATCCTTGAACTTCTATTTATCTGGAAATGCTCTAATTTCACTGTTGTATTTGAGGGGTAGCTTTGCTGGGTATCTAATTCCTGGGTGGCAACAATTTCTCTTTCAGAGTTTTGTAGATGTTATCCCATTATTGTCTTCTTGTTTGCTTGGCATTCTGCTGAGAAATCCAAGCTTAGTCTCATTGGTTCTCTTTTGTAGGTCACTTTTTGTATTTCCCAGCTGTTGTCAGAATTCTTTCTTTGCCTTTATTTCTGGAAAGTTTAATTGTGGCATGTCTTAGTGATTTTTCTTTGGGGATCTATCCTGTTTGGGGTTCACTTTACTTCTTGTTTACTTATCTTCTCCTCATTCATGATGTTAGGGAAGTTTTCTTCCAACAACACTTTGACATTTTTTTATGTGCTTTTATTGTCTCTTTCTGTTCTGGAATTATGATCACCTGTAAGTTATTCCTTTTCATGGTGTCCCACATAACTCTAAGGCTTTCTTTGGATTTTTTCATTCTATTTTCTGATTGTTCTGCTAACATATTAGTATTGATAGCTTTATCTTCAAGCTCACTAATTTGGGCTTTCTTTGCTTCAAATCTACTGCTTTGTCTCTTCAATGTATTGTCCATTTCTGAAATCTTAGTATTAATCTTCTGGATTTCTAATTGCAGGTTATGTATTGTTCAAATTTTACATATGTTTGTCTGTTTTTTTCTTGTAGTGTTTTCTTGAATTCTTCTAAAGTTTTTTGTTTTTTTTTTTTTAATTTATTCTTCTGTGTTCACCTTGCTTTCTTTGATATGTCAAACCTTTGTAGGTACCTTAATATCTTTCTTTTGAACTTATTTTAATTTGTTTTTAAGTTATTTTCATTACCTTTTCTTCCTCAGAAATGTTTGTGGGCTTGCATCTTGGTCATTTTTAGTGTTCTTCTCACTTGTTTCTTTGTATGAGTAAAATTATCTTTTGTCTTAGGGACACTGTGATATTTTAGTATTTGTATTTAATTGTTTAACTGATGATTGCATATTGATGGGTTCACAGGCTTTCACCAACTGTCTTCTGTGGGTGTAGTTAGAGAATGGAAGTATGTGCACTGTTCCTCCATTCGTCAGTTGCACACCTCAGTTTAGGGTGTGTTTTACTGGTGTTGGCTACTGTCGATCATTTATTAGATGTTATAAGAGCTGGTATTGGCTCTTGCAAAGTGTAGTTTATGGTTGTGGATGGGTTGTATGGACATGGTTACTGTTTCTTGTTGGGTGGGAAAGAGGAGAACCCATACACCAAGCCACATACATATCAGAAAGCAAAGCATAGTAAACAAGCAAGCACCCAACAATGAAGAGAAAATAATAAAGGAGAAAATAGAAATAAAATAAGGGAAGAACCAGAAAAAAAGGCAATATAATAATTTAAAAGAGAAAGGGAGGGACAAGAAAATGGAGCCGTAAAAGAGAAAATAAAAGGAATAAATAAAAATCACCCTTAGAAACAACAGGGAGAGGGAAGATGAAAAGAGAAAGTAGAGAGCAGTAAAGAAAAATCTAAAGGGGTGAGGATAAGAAGAGGAGTGGAAATGATAGATGAAAAGAGGGAAAAAGAAAGGTAGAGATTCAAAGGGTAAAATTCATAGGAATAGAAATAGAAGAAGAATGAATAAACAAACAAAAATAATGAAAAGGTTAAAAAAAAAAACCAAGAACAAATAAACAATGCGGCCATTGGACTGTAGGAGGAGAAGACTCTTGGGGGCTCCTGCAAGCCACAGATCTCACTAGGTGGGTGTGGAATGGATGTGACAGCCGAATTCCTGGCCCTAGATGTCATTCCTATCAGCCTTGGTGTTATCTGTGTTTAGAGCACTCAATCCAGAAGTAGTTAGTGGAGGCCCTTGGTGTAGCTAGTTTGGGTGTCTCGTAGGACCATAGGGGAGCTAGGGGCAGAGTAACTAGTAAAATACTGGTCTGATGGCTGTGTGGTTTCTGTAGGTCCTAAGCCAAGCCCATCAGAATCCAGGCATCAAAATGACACGTCTTCCACCGCACACTGATATGGTCCCCAACCACGTGGCTCTGAAGTGCCATTGAGCAGAGGTTGTGCTGGGAGTAGATGATCATAGGAGCTAGCCACACCAGGGTGTAGACTAGGGGAAAAGAAGGAATCACACATTTCCAGTTGCCTATGTATCTCTGTTCTTCCAGGGCACCTTCTGTTAAAGCTGCTTACAAAGGTCCAAGATTCTTATGTTTCATCTAGTCAGCCATTCACCAGTCAGTCTTTCTTTCTTGCCATCCCTGCTCAGTTTCTCTTCCCAGCAAGCACTCAATCCACTTCTCTAACCTTTCTTATGAAATTCAGGGTTCCAGAATTTTCATCTTTGTCTGCTTTATCTGGTCTCTCATATCCCTGTAGAGCCTAGTCCACCATTGTACCGGAAATTCACTTTAAAGAAGCCTTTTTTAGCAGATGTTTCAAACGTAATAAGTCATTTGATTTCTGTGCTACCATCGATATTTTTAGATGTTTTGTTCAATATTGAAAGTGGTGTATTGAAGTCTCAAGCAATTCTTGTAATACTATCTATTTAAACTTTAAATTCTATCACTTTTTGCTTTGTATATTTAGAGGCCCTGATATTGGGTGTGTGTGTGTGTATATATATATATATATATATATATATATACAAATCAAGGATTTTTAACAACCATATATATATAACTGCCCATCTTCATTGCTTCTGACAAATTTTGTCTTAAAGCTTACTTTGTCTGATATTAAGATTGACACCCCCACTCTCTTTTGGTTATCATTTGCATGTAAAAATATTTTTTTGCCATTTTTTGACTTACAGACTATTTGTATTCTTAGGTTTGCAGTGTTTTTCTTATTTTCAATAACCTCACACGCATGTAAAATATGAACAATAGAAAAGAATGGCCAAAGAAGCATTGCTATTCTTGAATTATATTGGCAAAGCATGTTGAATATACAATGGACTTTAAGAAAAACAAACAAATCTGTCTTGAAAGAAGTAATCCAGAATATTTTTAGTAGTGAGGATAGTTAGACGTTGTCTTATGCGTGTTACTTTGAACATGTTATCAGGATGGACTCATCTCTAAAGAAGGACATCATGTTGATAAAATTAGGATAGGAGAAAAAAAACAAAACAGACATTCAGTAAGGTGGATTAACTTGGGAGCTGTAATGGGCTCAAGCATAACAATAGTTGAGCAGATGGTAAAGGACCAGTTAATATTTTGTTCTGTTGCACACGGGGTTACTATAAGTCAGACAGTCTTGATGGCACGTTAATATTACTTTTATTATTCTGTTTAGATTTACCCTATGGATAAAAGTTCTTGAAGAGAGAGCTCAAATTTCAAAAGCATTTAAGATATGAATGACTTGGCTGCTGAGAGAAAATCATCTTTATTTTAGGTGTGAAAGAGTCATGAGTTGGGGCAATGAAAAACCAAATTATGTGTGCTTTTCTTGGTTCCCTTTTGAATTTGAATGTAAAGTAGTGTATCACTGAACTTAAATAACCACTATCATGGTTTTTATAAAAATAGCCCATTATTTGAGAGTTACAGAAATGTTATTTGTATAAAGATGAACTTTAAAACTTCAGATTCTCTTTTAATTTTAGGAGAGAAATTTTTTCTAAATATATTCCCCAATAATTTTTGCACTTGATTTTTAAACAAATTAAATCTGTATGTACATCAACATAAATAAAAATGTAAATATTATCTTACTGCAATGGGTACCATCATAACCAACAAGTATGAAAGTATATTATTATTGCCTAA
>NW_006408547.1:6162749-6185435 GCF_000296735.1 Chrysochloris asiatica | reverse complement strand
CTGGTTCTTATCCTGTTGATTCTTTCTATAGTTCTTCTGATTTCTATCTCATATTATTTCTTTTGTTTGGGTGACTGTAAATTCCCTCTGTTGGTCTGTTTCTAATTATTGGCGATGCTGTGTTAATATTTTAATTTTGTTTCTTCCTTTTGGATGTGCACATTTATCACGATGAATTGTCCTCTCTGCACTGCTTTTGCTGTGTCCCAAAGATTTTGGTATGTTGTGCTTTCATTCTCATTTGTTTCTAGGAACTTTGTTGAATGCACATCTAATTTCTTCTTTTATCCAGTCGCTTTTCAGCAGGGTGTTAATCAGTTTGCTTAATTTGACTTTATTTCTTTGGTCGTCTTATTGTTGATTTCTAGTTTTATATCATTGTGGCCTGAAAAGATGCTTTGTAGAATTTTTATGTTTGTAAATTTGTGGAGGCTTGCTTTGTGACCTAATACATGGTCAAATTCGGAGAATGTTCCATGTGCAATGGAGAGAATGTATATTGTGCTGTTGTTAGCGTGAATGTTCTGTACACATCTATGAGGTAAAGTTGTTGATTATGCTGTTTCATTCCTCTAACTTTGTCAAGCTTCTTTCTGGTTGTTCTGTCCCTTTTCAAAGTGGCATATTAAAATCTTCCACTATAATTGTAGATTTATCTATTTCTTTCTTAATTCTAGTAAAATTTGCTTCATATATCTTGGTACTCTTTCATTGGGAGTGTAGACATTTATTATGATTGTAACATCTTGCTCAATTGACCATTTGTTCATGAGATAGTGTCCGCCTTTATCTCTTATGCTGGTTTTTGTCTTAAAGTTTACTTTGTCAGAGATTAGTATTGCCACTCATGCTTGTTTATTGTTGCAGTTAGCTTGGTAAATTTTTTTACATCCTTTAATATTTAGTCTGTTTTTGTCTGTGTGTGTAAGGTGTGTGTGTCTCTTGCTGGCAGCATATTGAAGGGTCTTGTTTTGTTATCCATTCTTCCACTCTCTGTCTCTGCAATCATGTTTATTTTTTGTTAGTGCTGTTCATTCCTTTTTTTTTGCATGCCTTCTTGTGCTGAGTTGTTTTTTTGTGTGTGTGCTAAATCATGTCGGTTTCTTCTTAGTTTTCATGTTTCCTTGATCTACTTGGATCTTCATTTTCATGGTAAGTTGTGAAGTATTAATTATCTTTGTGATTACCCTATAGTCCATTAACTTTTCCCTCCATTTAAGACAGTCTATTATATCCTGTAATCTACCTGACCTTATCACCACTTGAATCTCTGTTCCTATATTTTTTCCTTCTTTGAAATTGTTATTATTTTGATCTTCAGTTGACTTCCCAGCTCCTTTGAATTCATTGTTGTAATTTTGTTCTGTTCTGGACTCTGCTATCTGTCATCTGAGTTTCAGGTGGTGTTGCCACACCTGTCAATCTTTGGTTGTTGTCTGTTCTTGTTGATTTTCAGACCAAAGAACTCCCTTTAGGATGTTTTGAAGCGCTGGATTGGCTTTGACAAAATCTCTTAGCTTCTGTTTATCCTGGAATGTTTTGATTGTACCATAGTATTTGATTGACAATTTGCTGTATAGACGATTCTTAGTTGGCAGTTTTTTTCTTTGTAGGGTTTTGTATATGTCTCCTCATTTCTCTCTTGTCTGCATGGTTTCTGCTGAGAAGTCAGAGCTTAATCTGATTTGCTGGCCTTTGTAAGTAACACTTTTATTTACACTGGCTGCTTTTAGGATTCTCTCCTTGTCTTTGATTTTGGAGAGTTTGATTATTGTACGTCTTGATGATTTCTTTTGGGGTCTGCCCTTCTGGTGTATTTTCAGCTTCTTGAATGTTTATCTTCTCATCTTTCAAGATGTTAGGGAAATTTTCTTCCAGAAGCTCTTCGACTGCCTCCTCTGTGGACTTCTCTGATTCTTCCTGTTCCAGGATGCCAATAATTCTTCACTTATTCCTCTTCATGTTATCCAGCATGAATCTTAGACTTTCCAGATTTTTTTTTTTTTCTTTTTTGTTGTTTCTTTTTTTTTTTTGGCGTTTTTGAAGGTTTTTTTTTCAGCTTTCTGGTTCTGGCTTCCATCTCCTCAATTCTACTCGTTTTCCCTTTCAGTGTATTGACCATTTCTGTTATTTTATTATTAGTCCTCTGGACCTCTTTTTGCAGGTTTTGAATTGTTTCCAATGCTGGATCTGTCTTTTTTTGATTGCTCTTGTAGCACTTTCCTGACTTCTTCCTTAAGTTCCTCCACCCCTTTTCAGAGCATTTGAATTTGTTTCCATATCATTCTTCTGAATTCTTTCTCAGGCAAATCCAAAGTCTGCTCTTCTTCTACTGGTAAGTCTTTGTCTGCTTCCAGCTCATTTGTCTCAGATACTCTTTTCTGTTTTTGGATGTGTGTTGACATCATTTGTTGTATTTTCTTGGACATTTTCAGTAGTTAGGCAGGTTTTTAATGCTTAAATGGATGTATGTTGCTGTGTTGTTAAGCTTATTGAGTGTCTCCTGGTGGATATGTTCTGGAGATAGGCTTCCCTTTTCACATGTAATGCCTAGCAGCTGATATTGGCTCCTGTCCCAATGGTGGAATATTATGGGGTATGCTTGTAGCGTTGCTTGTAGCTTTGGTAACATAGGGAGTAAAAGCTCCCACCCCCAGGAAAAAAGTATGGTCAAAAGGACCCAAAGCAGAAACAATATAAAATCACAGACAAAAAACACCACTCAAAAATAAAAATAGAACCTTAGTTGACTGGCCAGTTGCCTTTGCTGTGCAGGTCAGTGTACATGCACAGTAGAAACCCCCAATAGTGGGTGGGGTTTTCTACTCGCTCAGGTCCCTCCTCTAATCACCATCATGGAGGTGTGCACATAGATATTGAGAAGTTAATGGGAGAAAGATTGTCCACTATTTTTATCTCTGAGGGTCAGTGAGGTATCTGCATGTGCACAACATAATTTTCAAAATAGCTGCGTCTTTGTGTGTAGTAGTTGGTGTTGGCTCTTGTCTTTTATGTTGGGTTTTTACAGAGTTTTCATACTGCTTGTCTATATGGCCAGACTTGCTTCTTCTTGCTGGGTAGGCAGGAATAAAGGGTCCCGCCCACATCAACTTTAGGGCTGGGTCTCAGAGTCAGACATCATAAGCAGCCACCAAAGGATCAGCCCATGGGACCAATGGGGCTTCTTCTCTCTGTGCCCTGGGCAAACTGTGGGCTCAACACTAGACCCTTTGGGGCATGTGGGCCCACCCACCTGAAGGTGTTTGGGCTAGCAGAGAGGGTGCAAGAGGGAAGAGGAGGAAAAAAATGTGTAGAATCCCCCACACCTCTTTTTCCAAATGTCACTGCACGGGTTTTAGTGCCATATCACTGTGTCAGTGTAGCTGTGGCCCTGCCCTCTGAACTCACCCCGGGTGGAGTGGCTGTAGGGAGAGTCCCACATACTAATCAATCGATTCTGAAATCTCAGTATTTTCCTTTACACTGTGATTTTTCCACCAGTGGGTGTGGGAAACTGACACCCTGCATGTTATACTAGATCCAGAGCTCTGGAACTGCTCAGTGAAACCACCTTCTCTGGTTTTTCCACACCTCCCCCAAGAAGCCTGTCCTACCTGACTGATTTGCCCACCTCCAAAACCAGAAGTCTCAGAAATTAATTATTTTTGTTCTTGTGTGCCACTGAGTCAGTTCTGACTCATAGCAACCCTGTATAGAGTTTCTAAGAGCAGCGGTGGGTTTGAACTGCCAACATTGAGGTTACCAATCCAGTGCTTATCCTACAGCACCACACCAGGACCCTTAGTTAATACAAAGTAAGATAAAATGACCAGTTTATTACCTTGGTGAAGATTATAGAACATGTGTTCTGAGTATGTACAACAGAATTTTTCACATCTTTGAGTTTTGCTTTCATTTTATTATACGTATCATAGAAAAGCCATGCTGCCAAATATCCAAGTACATCACTAACACACTTTGCGTTCCACCAAACATTTGAACATAATTCAGAAAATGTACTTGCTACTGTATGAAAAGTCCATTGTCTAATCACATGTTCATTATTTTCTTTTTTTAAAATCATATACAAACTACATCTAACACTCTGATTTCTAGCACTGACGGTGCCATATGCATTCTTAATCCACTAGAGAGTTTTTCTCTAGCTCTCCTCACTTCTTTGTAAGTCCACACCAGATTTGCTTCTGATGTCCATAATTCCGCCATCAGTCTCTTCTAGGCTTTTACTATCGTTGTTGTTAAGTACCGTCGAGTTGGTTCATATTCATAGTGACCCTGCACAGGGTTTCCGAGGCTGTAAATCTTGACGGGAGCAGAACGCCTCATCTTTCTCCCATGGAACCGCTGGTAGTTTTGAACTGCTGACCTTGAGGTTGGCAGCCCGACTCATAACCAATCACTTCGCTACCAGAGCTCTTTAGGCTTTTGCTATTAGGCACTATAAGGAGCTCTGGTAGCGTAGTGGTTACGAATTGGGCTACTAACCCCAAGGTTGGCAGTTCGAAACTATCAGCTGTTCACAGGAAAAAGATGAGGGTTTCTGCTCCCATAAAGATTTACAGCTTCGGAAACCCTGTCCAGGGTCACTATGAGTTGGAACTGACTCCATGGTACTGAACAACATTAGGTATTTTAAATTCTTCCATCCTTTACTCATCACCCCCAAATCATTTCTAGTGTTTAGATATTTATTAAAGCAGCACTGTACTCCACAGTACACAGTTCTGTTTAACATGTCTGTTGTTGTGGTTGTTACTGTCAAGTCAGTTCCAACTCATAACGACCCTGTATAGGGTTTCTGAAAAGCAGCTGATGGGTTTGAACTGCTTACCTTGTGGCTTTCAGGGCCGTGCTGATCCTACAGTGCTACCCCAGTGCTGCTGTAATAGAAATGCCACAAGTGGGTGTCTTTAACCAACAGAAATTTATTGCCTCACAATTTTTTATTGTTGTTAAGTGCCATCAAGTCAATTCTAATTCATAGCAATGAATTAGGATTTCTGAGAAGCAGGTGGTGGGTTTAAACCACTGACTTTCCAATTAGCAGTCCGGTGTTTATCCTATAGCACCACACGAACTCTCACAATTTAGGAAGCTAGAAATCCTAATTCAAGGATCCTTTAGGGGAAGACTTTCTCCTGCTACTCTGAGGGCAGGTCTTTGTTCTTTGGGTCCTTGGTGATCTGCATATAGCTTGGCATCCATCTTTCTCATGTATGCTTTCTTAATCTGTCCTTTTGTATCCACTCAAAACATCCAACAGAAATACCACTTCATTAACCTAACAAAGAAAAGACATTCCCAAGAGGGATTATAACCAAGATTTTGAGTTGACACAATTATTCCAAGCAATATCTCTGTCTTTTCATAGTGTCTTCATTAAATCCTGTTGAAAAAAATAAGAAAAAAAAGTCTAAAACCATTAAAAACTACATGCTTTTAGCGTATCTCTTGTTTGCTTATATTATGTAAAATGTTAGCAAATAGTTGTACTCCAGAAGATGTATGTCATCTTATGTAATTTCAAATTAACTGAAAATAATATTTATAACCATCAGTTTCTTCATCTGTATAATCTTGCTTCCTCAGTTTCTGATAGCTGTTGGTGAAATGATGAATATTTAATGTCTCTATGCTAATCTGTAGGCATTAAATAAGTGGTACACACTTTGATCTGTAACAATTTGCAAATAAAATTAGACAGAACACCCCCAAAGTTGTTGGTAAGTGTAGCTCCACATGAATGCCACTGTTCAAGTGTAATTGAAGAATAAATCCTTGATGACTATAGCCAACAATTGAGATAGTTTCTGAAGAAATACTAGTTGTCATTGAGTTGACCCCCAAATTACGATTACTCCATGCACAGCAAAGACAGATGTGGCCATGTGCCAACTCCATATTGGCTACAAACAAGATCTGTGTATTCCATAGGGTTTTCATTGGCATATTTTCAAAAGTAGATTTTTTCCTAGTCCTTCTTAGTCTGGAAGCTTTACTGAAACCTGTTTGGTACTCTAGTAATACTCAAGTCTCCACTGACAGACAGCTGGTGTCAGCACATGAGGTGGATTGGCCAGGACTCAATCTCTGTGCTCCCAAGTATGAAGGTCAGATCACTAGAAGGCCACCTGGGGAGGGGTGCAGACTACACCGGCTGGCTGACAGAGGCAGAAGGAATGACACCAACATGACTATTCATAAAATTATTTTGCAGTTTTTAAACAGAACTGTATTATCTTTTTATTAAAATATCTCTGTAGTTAGTTATAAGAGTCCTGGTGAAGCATTGGATTGAAAGGTCAGTTTGAACCACAAAGTCAGTAGCCACTCCTTGGAAACCCTATATAGAGTTGTAACTGATTTGACTGAGTCCTGGTGTGGCGCTGTGGGTTAATGCAAAGTCAACTTGAACTCCAAGATTGGCGGTTCAAGCTCACCATTTGTTCCTTGGAAATCTTACACAGCATCGCTATGGGTTGGAATTGACTTAATGGCACTTAACAACAACAAGAAGTTGGTTATAACAAAAACATTTTTTTAAGCACAGCTTGCAGTATCAATATAACTACAAAGCTAAAACTCAATACTTACTTTTTGAAACTTCTAAGGTTAGTGTGAATGGCAAGGTCAGTGATTCAAACTCACCAGCTTCTCCTCAGAAACTCTATACAAGGTCGCTATGAATTGGAACTGACTCATGGCACTTAACAACAACAACAGTGCATTCTGGTCAGATGTGTCATTATTACCCAAATACAATGACACTTTTAAGTTACATGGTTTTATCTGTATGCACTATAAGTATGTGCCATTGTTTTTACTGCTGGTGATACATTTTAGTAACCAATTTCTTCAATATTTTCTGTGTTTTAAACATATTATGGCAATTAGTATTTATTTACCTGTATCAGTAACTTTTTTGAGAATCACGCAGTAATTAGAGGAAAGATGAACAAAATGTTTTTAAAAGGCTTTGTCTCTATTACTAATAACTTTGAACTAATAACATAACTCAAATTTCACAGTTCAAACCCACCAGTTCCTTCTTGGAAACCCTATAAAGGGTCACTACGAGTGGGAACTGACTTGATGGCATTTAACAAGAACAAGAATTCTATCATTGAACCATGAATGTTCCCTTGTTAAAAGCTAACGAATATGTTCCTCAAGACAATTACACAAATCTCCATGTTTGAGAGCAAAAGACCATTATTCAGTAGTGACA
The DNA here is from genome assembly GCF_000296735.1 of Chrysochloris asiatica. Lineage (NCBI taxonomy): Eukaryota > Metazoa > Chordata > Mammalia > Afrosoricida > Chrysochloridae > Chrysochloris > Chrysochloris asiatica. The sequence goes on along the minus strand of NW_006408547.1, from coordinate 6,178,186 downwards.
CAGCTGGTTCAAGAAGCAAGATGCATTTAAAGATGACCGACAATGCCATGTACTTTTTATAAGTAGTTCAACTTCTTTAAGCAGTTTTCCGAAGTGAAGAATGCAGTGAGTAGAATTTTGTGCATCTGTGCTTTGAGTTTATTCTCTGTTAACCTTTCTTTGAAAAGACATGCCAGACGTTATTTTCAGACAATTGTTCTGTTCAAAGAAACACTAAGAACAAATAAGCGTTTGTACTTGAAGTGTGGTGAACATTTTGATGGAATTAAGAATAATTTTGCTTTGTTAGTTCCAGGGTAACAAAAATAAGTAAAGAAAATAAGTCCAAAAATGTGGTGAAAAGGTATTTAGATTTATCACTGAACTTTGTCAGCTATTTTTCAGATCTTTTCTTTCATCAGTTGATAATAAATGTCATACATCCTTCATAGTCATGTCACAAAAGAAAAAGTATCTCTTCATTGAAGTGTGAGGTTGTTCATCTTTTCAAACATGACAGACATTCCAAATAAAAGATTAAAGGTCTAGGATGTTAATCCTTCAAACTTTTTTTTTTTTTTTTAAGTTTCTAACACCTGGATGCTTTCTCATAATGACAAATTACCTGAATGTAATCGCAACAGATGATATCTTAGACTATCAACTACTAAGTGAAATTAGAAATAGCTCACATTAGGTAATATTAATTCTCCCCAATAGGTATATGTTAAAAACAAAGCTAAATATGGTTTATGCTATTTAATTATGTCTGCTATAAAGAGACTTAGATTTCGTAATTTAAAATAAAAACACACAAACTTAAAATAGTTATCTAAATATCCAATGCAACATATGAGTAAATGTCTTACTTAGGACCATGTTCCACCAAAGGAATTGGGTATAATGCAATAATAAACATGACTTCTATGTTATTCTGGGATTAAATCTTCTGACTTTCAGAAATTGTACCCCCCTCTATGGAAGTCAGCTTCCCTTCTGAGCCAGGGATCCAAATTTCTGAAAAACGTTATAAAATTTAGTCTTATCAGTGGTCCTCCTGGTTTATCTCTTAGTATTGCCTGATTTCCTTTTGCTTGTTTGTTAAAGTACTTTTGTTCTTATTATAAAAGGGTAAATCCAAAAGTGTTGCTGCGAAGTCATAGAAATCTTTATTAAACAAAATATCAAAATGTGAGGCTATTGGTTCTTGAGAGATGCTCCATATAAGTCTCTGTACTTTTGAAGGTGGTGTTCCTCTTTAATTCTTCCCCAAAGAACTGGGTGTTCTTTGATTGACACCATGTGAAAACACCAGTTTGGCTTTCAGGGACTCAAAATGTGTTCCTATGAAATCTTCTTTGAATTTGGGGATGAAGAAGTCTAAAGGTGCAAGATGAGGTTTCCCAGTGAAATTCACTTAGGACAGCCCTTGTTACTCTCAAGGAATGAACAGGTACATTGTTGTGATGGGGGAAAAAAAATTTCTTTGGTGTACCTTTCCTGACTTTTTTCTCACCAATGCATTATTCTTCATAAACCCCAGTTAGCCTCCTATGTTCCTTAAGAAAATCTATCAAGAGTACCCTTTTGGAATCTAAATAGTTTCCAATCTAAATAAACCTTCTGAGCTGAACTCTCTGCCTTGAAATTAACAGGCACAGCAAGTGCCCTAGGAAGCTGTTGCTTTTTTTGGGGTAAAACTAGAGTGTTCCTAACGAGACCAAGACAAGTGTATGACTGAGAGAACTTGTCTGAAGCCATCCACTGATAGCAGACATAGGTTTAAATACATTTTATTTGGAATAAACTCATGCATATACTGGAATCCTAGGAGCATTATTATTTTTAACATACCCTCATATACTCATTTTTGTTGTTGTTAAGTGCTGTCGAGTCCATTCTGACTCATAGTAATTCTGTATGGGGTTTACAAGGAGAGGCTGGAGGGTTTGAAATGCTGATCTTGTGATTAGCAGTCCAGAGTTTAGCTTATCCTACAGCGTCACACCAGGACTCCATACTCATTTTTACTTTATATAAAAGGTGCACTAAAAATAATTTCAAAAAGAAATCTGGATCCAATAAATAATCTGGTATCTAGTACCCAGTTTAAGAAATACAACATTCCCAGTTCAAGTGAAATCCTTTCATGGATCTACTACCATTTCCTCCTCTGCTCACAACTAATCATTATCCTAAGTGATGACTCTTGGTGGCGGTGATTATATGCCGTGGAGTTGGTTCCGACTCATAGCGACCCTGTAATGGGTTTCCGAGGCTGTAAATCTTTACAGGAGCAGAAAGCCTCATCTTTCTCCTGCGGAACAGCTGGTAGTTTCGAACTGCTGACCTTAAGGTTCGCAGCCCAATTCGTAACCATTACGCTACCAGAGCTCCTTTGGTGTCTCTTACTACCTCCATTTCTTTCAAATTTTACAACCTATATTTGAATCCATGATTCACATGGTTATTATTTATATTTTATTATGCATGTATATTTGTCATTAAACATTTCTTCTGCAATTATTTTGTTGAATATTGGTTACTAAAATTCATATTTATGTGTGTAGCTTGAGTGTAGTTTATTCTTACGATATAAAATTCAATTGTAGTCATATATCATACTTTAGCCATTCTCATTTTGATGAACATATTTGTGGCTTCCATTTTTGGGGAAATATTCTACTATGAATATTTATGTATGTGTGTATATTTCTGCTTGAGTTTTGGAAGGCAGACTGACTTGATGGCACTTAAAGTTGTTAACAATAACAACAGCATTAATATATGCCTAGAAGTGATATTTTGGGAAGTAAATATTCTTACAGATTTTTTTCTGCCATACAGAAAACATTTATCAGATTGTAATTTTATTTATATATTAAATTCAAGAAAATTGACATTTTTACAATATTGAAATTCTGTTTCTTAATCTTTCAATCAAGTAGTGTAATTTTTCACAAAGGCTATCTGTTGCTTGCTTAAATCAACCGATTCTTAAATGCCATATTGTTGTTGGAATTTCAATGTCATATTTATGTCAAATTACATTTTATGAATTTTCATTGCTGAGATACAAAGATATATTCATAATACATGAAGTGGGATTCAAAATGCTCATGTAAAAATAGAATTTTAAAAAATGTAGTTTTCCCTTGAGCTTTTTTTGAAGCCCCTTATCAAACAAACTTGATTAATTTTATTAAGTTTACTATTCAATATGAATAGTTTGTGGATTTTCTAAGTCAAAATTATTTTGTCTGTGAAGATGGTGTCTTTTTCCCCTTTCTTGCCAAGTCTTTCACATTTTCTTCCTTTCTTTTTTTCTTTTTCCTTGGCTAGGATCTCTAGAACAATGTTTAAGAAAAATTGTGATACCAGGTGTTCATGTCTAGATCTGGCTTTTAACAAGCATACTTCCAAGACTTCAACTTTATATATCATGTTACCTTTAGGTTCTGATTAACTTTAAGCTGTTTTCCAAAGTGAAAATGCAGTGGTTCTGGTTATGCACTGCTGGTCATTTAAGAACTGTTCCTGCAATTCCTAGTTTAATCAGAGTTATTCTGATATTTTTTGCAACCATAAATATCTGACAGATGCAATGGAATCTATTGACATGATCAAGTTGTTTTTAATTATCTAATTTGTAGATATCATGAAATACATCAGTAGATTTTCTAATGTTAATCCATCTGTGAACTTGTGAAGCAAACCTTAGGTACTCATGAAGAATTGTTGTTGTTTTTCCCCACATACTGCCAGATTTCAAGTGTTAATGTTTTTTCATCATTTCAGAGATAATTTACAGAGAATTGGACACATCTTTAACTCACTATTAGCATAGGATACCTTGTACAGCCAAAACAGCATTCTGATTGTTGCTGCAACAAATTCTGCTCTTTATGGATGCAAAGTAGAACTGCTCCATAGGGTTTTCAAGGTTGTGATCTTTAAGAAGGAAATCACCAGCCTACCTTGGAGTGGATTTCTGGTGTGGCACTGTAGGATCAGTACTGGACTGTGAACCACAAGGTCAGTAGTTCATACCCACCAGCTGCTCCTCAGACTTATGAGTAGGAAACGACTTGATGGCATTTAACACACAAACCTTTCTGGTGTGGTGTTACAGGATAAGCACTGGACTGCTAAACACAGGGTTGGCAGTTCAAGCCTACCAGATGCTCCTTGAAAACCCTACACTATTAAGCTCCATCAAGTCAGTTCCGACTCATAGTAACCCTATATAGGGTTTCCAAGGAGCAACTGGTTAGCTTGAACTGCTGACTTTGTGACTTATACTGACCTTGCAGTCCAGCACATTATCCCACAGCACCACACCAGGACTCCTGGAAACTCTATACAGGGTAGCTAAGAGTTGGGACCAGCTGTAGAGCACTTAGCAACAACAGTATTTCAAGATGTCTCTGAGAGAGTTTAAACAGCCAACCTTTCAGCTAGTAGTTGAGAGGTGAATCATTTGGTTCACCCAGGGATTAGAACTAGGAATGCTCATCAGTATTCCCATTAGTGGAAGTGCTGCTTCATTTTCTAGTTCCCCAGATTTTTCTGGCTAATTTCCTTTCACTAGGGCCCAACTAGAATGTTATAGACATTTCCATAGTTTCTACAGAGTTCATGGTAGAGCATACTTCAGCGTAAGATAAGGAAGCTTTATTGTACCTTCTGTGAAGATGCAGATATTAAATATTTTGGGCTTTGGAAACCAAATAATGTCTTTCGTACCTATTCAAATCTACTTTTGAAGTCTATAAGCAATCATGTTGTTACTGTTAATGCCTTCGAATAGGTTCAAAGTGATCTTGTTCAGAGAGCGTTCCAAAGAGTGACTAGTGAGTTTGAACTGCCAACCTTGGCGTTCATACCAACCTTGCAGTCCAGTGTTTATGTACCAGGACTCCATAATCAATCATAGGCAATATATAAATGAATGAGTGTGACCGAATTTCATTACATAGTGGAATGAGCATCAGATTAGGCCAATCTCTACTTTAGCATAAACATTAATCCTAGTTGCTCATATACATCTTCAAATATGGAAGCAAATCAGGAGTCTACATTTTTGTGTTAACTTCCAGATTTTCTAACATCCTTATTAAACTTAAAACCAGAGTTTGACTTACTCACCAGTAAGAAAAATGATAATTTAGAACTGTCTTATTCAAATGAGTTCTTTTTAAAAAAAATGTATGTTTTATTTCTAAGTTGTTAGGTTGTTGAGGATTGTGTTTTGATCTTGTAAAATGTTTGTCTTTATATTGAGTTTGACTTTATGGTTAGAAAACGCAAGAAGAGAAATTTCATATCAGTGAAGGCTCCAACTTTACTGGCTTGTCCATCATATTATACCTTGATGAATAGTATTACTAAAAATACTGCTAGTAGCATCTTAATAATACATCCTAGATATTAAATCCAGTTGATTTGGTATCTAAGCATATGTTCATAAAGTTATAGTTCCTTAAGTGTGTCAATGGGTCTTGCAATACTGTAGGGGTCAAGGAAATCATAGGGGTCAAGAACTCATAGGATTCAAGGGATGTTTCAAATTTTAAAAGAAAAAAACTAAACAAAACAGTAACACTTAAAATCTGTCTATCTACCTATCAATAATTTTATATTTCTAATGTATTGTTTTGGAACTTTTACAATAAAAACTTGGGTTTTTATTTATCTTAGTAAGATGTTTTTTCTTTATAAGTTTGCATTCCTTTCTTTTCACTTTGGATTTCTTATTATTTAGGCATTAGCTATTCAAGATGTACCTATAATTTCTCTTAAATTTCCTGTCATCATGTCCTTTGTCTTTCTATCCTTTCAAGAGCAGAGGATTGTGTTACTCCTTGAAATAATTAAAAAATTCGAGAGTTCTTTCTAATAGGTCCCACCTAGTTTCAGTTTTACCTCAACAAGCGTTTGTATTGTAATTTGAACTCAGCACTTCCCGGAGCCTGGCCTTCAGTTTCCTTCTAGGATTAAAGCTACAGGCAGAATTCCTTACAAGTAGGTAAGCATCCTTTGGAAGTAGAAGTCTAAATTTCCATCATCCAATCTGTTTATCTTAAACACAAAGTTCTAGAATAGTCTTCATAAACCACCATTTTAACTAAACAATTACTGTCATCAATAGTTACGTACTGTTCACATCTATTGTCTGTACCGACTCCTGAACAAAAACCTTTTGCTGTTGAGGTGATTCTGAGTCGGATGGAACTGTATCCATGCAGTACTATGGTACTTGTAACTCCACCTAATTAAACTGCATTTGTCTTTTATATCTATTTCCAAATATATTTGGGAAAATAAACAGTATTATTCTAACACAAAACACTACAAACAAAAAATACGAATGAAAGCTAAAATCTGAATATGCATATATCTTTCCTGACACAGAATCTAGTGTTTGAAAACTATATATGTGCAACAGTGGTTTTCAATCTATAAATTATCATTCTAAAAACCTACCTAGGTAGAAAACTATATGAACAATAAAAGAGAAGGGTGCATAAACATTGTGTTAGTTGCCCAAAAATAGTATGAGATGTTGTTATGTGCTGTTGAGTCGGCTCTGACCCATAATGACCCTGTATAGGGTTTCTAAGGTGCACATGGTGACCTTGCAGTTCCAACAGCATTGCAGTCTGGTGCATTAACCCACAACGCCACACCAGGACTGCATAAGATGAAGATGCTGCAATTTATGTTAACATTCTTGTGTGTACCTAATTTATTTTAAAAAATTTTCTTTGTGCTAAATAAACTTTAAAGATTTTCCCTAATAAAAGGGCACATCTTCAAGAATCTCCTTTCCAACCAGTGTCAGTGGTATTGAGAAAACTGGGAAGCTTTATCTTTCCTGAAGAGCAAATAAACTAGGTCTGGTCCTAGCCAGTGTTGCTTCGGAACTGAAATGTGAAGGGAAAAGAATTTTGCTAAACTTCTCAACTTCGTATCAAACTAAATGCCAATGCCGTCTTGAAGGGCTTTACTGTGTAACATAGTATAAATCCGCTTCAGTATTCAAGAAGCATACATTCTCCATCTGGGTTATATTGTAGGTGTGAAAGTTTGTAGTTGAAAGGCATGTACTTGGCAAAAAACTCTAAATTACAGGAAGCTTTTTGAGTAGCTGAAAGGTGAGAAATTACTACAGTCAGAAGATATGAATATCTGATTTCTTCATTTTGAATTTTACAGTTTTCTTTATAGCACTTAGAAACTTAAATGAGTCTAAAATCACTCATTTTATATTTATTTTTTCAAAAAAAGTATTTAGAAACATTTTGATCATTGATGTAGAATACTATTTCTTTATAGAAGTGGTATAAAATTTACAGAAAAACTTGTATTTTGCAATGTTTAGCATATTGAGAGTTAAGATCAAAGGAAGAAATGGGAAGCATAAGAAAACGCAGCATTTGACAGGAATGTTTATCCCAATTAAGTGAAGAAAAATCTCTCTCTCCAATCCTCCTCAAAAAGCAAATTCCTTTAAATGGCAAAACTTTAAAGTAGAAGTCAAAGGCAAGTTCATCCTTCACACCAGTATTGAATGGTCCATTTAAAGATAAGCTTCATTCAAATCCTCCCACGCACTCCCAGATAAAGGGAGCAGGCCCATGATCACATGTGAGCCATTCTCTTCAGTTTTAGGTATCATCTCAACTAATTCTCTACTAATAACTCCCAGCATGTGACTAAGGGCCACACTATTCCTCCAACTTCTATTTCTCATTCCCTGTTGTGCATCTCCAACTAGATGTTGCACAGACTCCTGTGAGTCCATATATGTGCCGTTAGGTGCTATCTGGTCAGATCCAGTTCATAGCAACCACATGCATAACTGAATGCATTACTGCCTGAGCATGAGTCACTTTCACAATTCTGAAGTTAGACCATTGTTTCAGCCACTGTCAGTGCAGCTCCTTGAGGATCTACCTTTTTTTGCTGACTTCTACTTTACCAAACATGATGTTCCTCCCCAGAAACTGCTTCCTACTGACAGTGTCTAAAGTAAGGGAGACTAAATCTAGCCAATTCTCGCATCTAGGGAACTTTCCGGCTATACTTTTACCAAGACAGAATTGTTTGTTCTTCTGGTAGTTTATGGTACTTTCAAGGTTTTTCCTTAACACCATAATTTAAATGCATCACTTCTTCTATGGTTTTCCTTATTCATTGTCCAACTTTCACATGCATATTGTTGTTGTTAAGTTCTGTTGAGTTGATTTCCGACCCACAGTGACCCTGTATAGGGTTTCCAAAGAGCGACTGGTGAGCATGAACTGCCAACCTTGCGATTCAAACAACTTTAGTCTGACGCATTAACCCACAGCACCACATCAAGACTCCATGCATATTAGGCTATTGCAAATATCATGACTTGGATCCTCACCTAAGTCCTGTTGAGTACCTTAGTCCTCAAAGTGACACCTTTACTCTTTAACACTTAATGAGATCTACTGCAGATGATTCGTCCAATGCAATAAGTCCTTTGACTTTTTGACTGCTGCTTCCATGACCCATATTGAAGGCTGTATTCTTCAACCTTTCATGAGCAAGTGCTTCAATTTTAGGAAGACTGTATAGAGCAGATGTTTTTGTGCTTTCTTCCAACGTGATGCTTCATTCTTCTTCATGTAGTCCAGCTGAGTTCATATATACATACAGATGACCTATTTTATAATCTTCAAATCTAATATATATACCAATTCCTGAACAAAAACCTGTTGGTATTGAGCAAATGCTGAGTCATAACAGCTCCACATTATACAGAGAATTGAGCTTCATTGGATATTCTTGTCTGTAGTCCTTATAGAAACAGATCTTCAGACCTTTCCTTTGTAGTCTAACTGGTTTGAACTTCCAGTCTCTCAGCTAGTTGTTGTTGTTGTTGTTAGTTGCCATTGGATTGCTACTGACTCATAGTGACCCTACGTACAACAGAACTAAGCACTGCCCAGTCCTGGGCCAATCTCACAATACTTGCTACGCCTGAGCCCATCACAGCTGTCACTGTGCCAATCCATCTCATTTGGGCTCTTGCTCTTTTTCTCTGACTTCATCTTACCAAACATGATATCTTCTTCAATGAGTGATCCCTCCTGACAATGTGTCTCAAGTATGAGAGGTGAAGTCTGGCCATCCTGGCTTCCAGTGAGCACTCTGGTTGTATTTCTTCCAACACAGATCTGTTTGTTCTTTCTTGGCAGCCCATGGTACTTTCAATATTCTCCTCTAACACCATCAATATTCTCCTCTAACACCATAACTCACATGCATCAATTTTTCTGAGGTCTTCCTTATTCACTGTCCAACTTTTGTACACATGAGGTTATTGAAAATATCATGGCTTGGGTCAGGCACACGTTAGTCCTCAAACTGACATCTTTGCTCTTGAAACTTTAAAGAGGTCTTGTGCAGTAGATTTGCCAATTGCAGTAAATTGTTTGATTTCTTGATTGCTGCTTCCATAAGTGTTGATTGTTGATCTGAACAAAATGAAGTCTTAGACAACTTCAATTTTTTCTCCATTTACACAGAAGTTGTATTTTGGTCCAGTGGTGAGGAGTTTTGTTTTCTTTATATTGAGATGCCACCCAGACCAAAGGCTGTGGTCTTGGATCTTCATCAGTAAGTATTTAAGTCCTCTTCACTTTCAGCAAGCAAGGTTGTATTATCTGCATATCATAGGTTATTAATGAGTCTTCCTTCAATCCTGATGCCATGTTTTTGTTCATATTATCCAACTTCTCAGATTATTTCTTCAGCACACAGACTGAACAAGTATGGTGAAAGAATACAATCCTGGCACACACCTTTCCTAATTTTTAACTATTCAGTGTTCCCTTGATCTGTTCAAACAGCTGCCTCTTGGTCTATGTACAGGTTCTTCATGATTACAATTAAGTGTTCCAGAATACTCATACTTTGCAATGTTGTCCATAGCTTGTCATGATCCACACAATACAAAGTCTTTGCATAGTCAATAATGCACAGGTAAACATCTTTCTGGTATTACTTGCTTTCAGCCAAGATTCATTGGATATCAGCAATGATATCCCTCATTCCATGTCCTCTTTTGAATCTGGATCGAACCTCTGGAAGTTCTCTGTCAATGCATAGTTGCAGCTGTTTTTATATACTCTGGTAGCGTAGTGGTTATGAATCGGGCTGCGAACCTTAAGGTCAGCGGTTCGAAACTACCAGCCGCTCCGTGGGAGAAAGATGAGGCTTTCTACTCCTGTAAAGATTTACACCCTCGCTATGTACAGGGTCGCTATGGGTCGGAACCGACTCAACGGCACTTAACAACAAAAGTAAAACTTTATTCTCGTGTGATATCAATGATATTGTCTGATGATTTGTGCATTCAGTTGGGTCACCTTTCTTTGGATTGGGCATAAATACGGATCTCTCCCACTCAGTTGGCCAGGTAGGTGTCTTCCAAATTTCTTGGAACAGATGAGTGAGTGTCTTCAGTGCTGCCTCACTTTCTTGAAAGATTTCATCTTGTATTCCATCAACTCCTGGTGCCTTGTTCTTTGTCAATGGCTTCAATGCACTATGGAATTCTTCCTTCAGTATCATTGGTTGTTGATCATATGCTACCTCCTGAAATGGTTTACTAGTGACCATATCTTTTTGGTATGGTGACTCTGTGTATTCCTTCCATCTTCTTTTGATTCTTTTGGCGTCATTCAAACAATTTGCCCTTAGAATTGTTCAATACCACAAGTCAGGATTTGAATTTTTTCTTCATTTCCCTCAGCTTGAGAAATGCTGAGCATGTTCTTTCATTTTGGTTTTCTATCTCAAGGTCTTTGCACATTTCATTATAATATTTGACTTTGTTTTATTTAGCTGATATTTGAAACTTTCTGTTCGGCTCTGGTACTTCCTCACTTCTTCCATTTGCTTGAGCATCTCTATGCTGGACAGCAAGGTTCTGAGTCTCTGTGACATCCATTTTGGTCTTTCCCTTTTTTCTTATCTTCTTAGTGGTATTTTGCTTTCTTCCTGTATGATGGACTTGATGTCACCCCACAACATCTCTGGCTTTCTGTCCTTTGTATCTAATACATCAAGTCTGTTCTTTACATGATCAGGTGGGATCTATTCAAGGTTATATTTTGGCTCTTGTGGCCTTGTTTTAATTTTCTTCAGTTCCAGCCTGAACTTGCATATGAGCAATTGATGGTCTGTTCCACAGTCTGAAACTAGCCTTATTTTGGCTGATGATATGGAACTTTTCACCAACTCTTTCCACAGAGGTAGTCAGTTTGGTTTCTGTGTATTCCATCTGTTGAGGTCCATGTGTATAGTCATTTTGTATGCTGTTTAAAGAAGGTATTTGTAATAATGAAGTCATTGTTCTTACAAAATTCTATCCTCTTCAATTTGTTATTCCTAGCATAGTAAACCACGTAATTGTCAGATTCAAAATGGCCAATACCAGTCCGTTTCAGCTCACTAATGCCTAGGATATTGATTTTGATGTGTTCCATTTCATTTTTCACAGTTTCCAATTTTTCTACTTTCAAACTTCATACATTGTATGTTCTGATTGCTAATGGATGTTTACAACTGTTTATCTTCATTTTGAGTTGTGTTGCATCAGCATATGAAGGTGCAGAGGGCTTTACTACACTTGCATCATTACAATCAACTCTACTTTGAGGAGGCAGTTCATCTCCAGTAATATTTTGAGTGCCTTGCAACCTGAGGGGTTCATATAATGGCAGTATATTTATATTCTGGTACTCTTCATCATATTTCAATATTCAATAATCTGGTGCTGACAGTGTTCCACTGCTATTCATAAAGTTTTCAGTGACTAAATATTCTGAAGGCATCGTCTTTTCTTTGTCCTAGTCTGTCTTTGTCTGGAAGCTCATCTTAAACCTATCCACTGTGAGTGACCCTACTGGTATTTAAAATACCCTTGGCATAGCTTCCAGAATCACAGTACTACACAAGCCACCATAGTATGACAAACTGATAGATGAGTGGTGGTTCATTTAGCTGTTGCTGTTGTTGTTAAGTGGTGTCGAGTCAGTTCCAACCCGTAGTAACACTGTATATGGTTTCTGAGGAGCGACTGGTGAGCTTGAACCACTGGCCCAGCACGTTAATCCTCAGTACCACACCAGGACTCCTGGTTTAGTTAGCTGTTGTTGTTGTTGTTTAGTGCCTTCGAGTAGGTTCTGACCCATAATGACCCTGTAATGGTTTCCGAGGAGCAACTGGTGAGCTTGAACTGATGACCTTGTAGTTTAAGCTGACTTTGCAGTCATGTGCATTAATCCAGAGTGCCACACCAGGGCTCTGGTTAGTAGTTCAGTATAACTCATTTGTGCCACCTAGGGCCATCAATTCTCATCCAGAAGTGTAAGTTAGTCATGTGGAAATGGCCCCAACTCTTTTGTTTTCTCTAATTATTGAATGTACTCGCCCTCTACCACCCCCGACCCCCCCCCACACACACAAAGCAACACCTCTGAGGGTTATTCTAGCTCTCACATATCTCTCACATAAAATTATAAGTCAAAAAGTATTACTATAAAATTATAGAAACTATCATTACACAAAAACATCAAAATGTGAAGGTAATGTTTCTTGACATATCCTCCACTTAGATCCAAGCCCTTCTTAAGATGATGCTTCAGCTCTCTAACCATTCCCCCAATGAACTCTGTGTTCTTCAACTGACACCATGTCAAAATAGCACTTTGGTCTCAAGTGACTTAAAGTGTGTTACTTTGACATGTTCTTTGACTTTTAGGAATACAAAGTCTGAAGGGAAAAGATAACAGGTGGTAGGGTGGATGGGGCAAGAAATCCCAGTGCAATTCACCTAGGACAGCCCTTGCTAATTTAAAGAATGAGTAAGTGTACTACTGTGCAGTGGTTTACTTCATATAACTCTTCTGTCCACAGTTCTTGTTACTTCCATCAAATCACTTTTTCCTGATGTGTCAGGGTAAGAGAAGGTGGAAGAAAATACTGTTAGAATGATATTATCCAGTTGTAAATGATTGCAAATAAATCAATTATGATTGTGAAATCTTGGAACACTATAATGGGTTTAAAGTTAGTCTCATCTCAGAAGCAGGAGGGGATATCTCACTAACATTAAGACAACCCAGGAGTGGAGTATGTCTTTTAAATTTTGAGATATCTGAGCATTGAATCTTTTTGACCCAGTGACAGAAAGTTGTGACACTGAAGGAGTGGCAGAGGACAATCAGCAGTAGAACCAAGAGCCAGAGCATGAGACAGAGTAGTTGGTTACTCAGTCAACAGAGAACATAAAGTTGAGTGACTTTGGGCAAATGAGGCTTGTTTGTAGAGTAGTGTGTTTTCAGGCATTTAACTGGAGGAGCAAGAGCTCCTTCAGGTCAAGGATTTTGGTGCAGTGGTGTGTCCTTTGGACATTTATCAGCAGCCCTAAATTAACTTTTTAATATTGATGGAATAGAAAAGAGGCAGGCCAAAGGGCCGAGGGCAAGACAGAAGCCTACCTGTGGCATGGCAGTGGAGCAGCTGTCCTGACCAAAAGATCTGTTCCTTGAGCATTTTCTGACCTTTCATTGTAACCTGTTCACTTCCCTATTATACCTGGCCATCTGCTCCTTGGGAACCCTAAATAGGATTACTGTGAATCAGAACCAACTGTCTGGCACTTAACAACGACAACAATATGCCCCAGAACTCAGAGTATGGTGTATGAGTGGCCATTGCAATGAAGTATTGAATCCAGTGGAGTAGAATGTTTTGTGGGAGGAATGGTTGCTGTCATGCTTTTCTGCAAGGTGCATTGTTTTGATGAAAAAAAAAAAAAATTCCTTGATACAACATTTTTGGCTTATTTATTCTTGTTTTGATTAGACTTTTTTTAAAAGACGCCCTAAAGAGACTATGACAAATGTAGTACTGAGGGAACTTATCTGTAGCCATTCATTGATCACAGACACATGTTTAAACATGTTTTGTTAGGAATAAATTGATGCATGTATGAACTAGTACTCTATTAGCACTACTTTGTTACTTACCCTTGTAGGTGCCCTTTGATTTAAACCTATTATCACTCCATGAGTTTAATCCTTATTATTTATTACTCTAATCTGGAACTCCAAACTGTAAATTTGGTTCTTCTGCATTCACTTCTGCCTGACTATTCCCATAGTGGTCACCATTTTGTCTGTTTCAAAAAGGAAAAAAAAAAAAAAAATCAGATCATGTCACTTATATTTTAAAATCCCTACTGTGTGTTTCCAATAAAGACACAAAGTATACTGTAAAGGATTGATATAGGCTATTTGCTGAAAATATATGCATTAATGTAGTGCAATGTACAGGAAGCAAAGTTATGAAAATTTCTTAGACATAACCAAACTCGTGCCAGGGCTCAATTTTTAGCCAAATGAATTGGAACAGTAATACTAGAATAATGAAGCATTTGAGATTAAAAAGGAAGCATATAAAAGTTCAAAATGGTTAGGAGAGAAGGAGGAATAGAAACAGGAAACACAGAGAAAAAGTGGGATGGGTAAGGAAATGATATGAAACAAAATGTGGATAAATACATCATTGAAAAGAAAACTGATGAGTTTAGTTTTCAGCCAATTCACAATAAGATATATTTTTTAATGAATTAAAAGAAAAAGAGATTATTGTATTGTGTACAAGCCGAGTCAGAGTCATGCTTTTCACTTTAGTGACATTGAACTGTGGATACACATGATAGTACCTAGGGATTCCGTTAAAATTTGAGACCATGAGTAAATATTTCAAACCAATAGAAGAAAGAAACAGAAAGTTTGTTAGATTTAAATGTACAAACAAAATCCTCTCAAGTAGCATGGCATAGAAAGGTTTGAAGGCAAAAGATGGAAAAATAGATACCAAGTGCAGCTCTGTGGGTTAGAGCACTGGACTGCAAAGTTGTTGAACCGCAAGGTCAGTGGTTGAAGCTCACCAACTGGACTCCATAATTAATATTGTTGTTGTTGTTAAGTGCCGTTGAGTCGGTTCTGATCCGTAGCGACCCTGAACAGGGTTTCCGAGGCTATACATCTTTATGGGAGCAGAAAGCCTCATCTTTCTCCCACAGGGCAGCTGGTAGTTTCAAACTGTTGATCTTGCGGTTCGCAGCCTGATTCGTAACCACTACGCTACCAGAGCTCCTGATAATTAATATTATACTGTTGGAAATCTTGTTTATTTTTAATGCACATTTTCCTACCATTGGTTCTCATTGAAACAATTTCCCAAGCACTGACAATAAAGTTTGATGTAATAATAGTTCAGTATTTTCAGTCACCACAACTATAAAAACTTCCTTTATATTTTATTTAGGTAAGCTGAATCTTCATTAGTAAAGAATGGGATCTTATTTCACTGATACATGTTTTCTAAAAACTTGCCCTTTAGTT
>NW_006408547.1:6161058-6162219 GCF_000296735.1 Chrysochloris asiatica | reverse complement strand
GAGGCAGTTTTGACTCACAGTGACCCTATGTAGGATTTTCAAGAAGCACCTGGTGAGTTTGAACCACCAACCTTGTGGTTCACATCGACATTGCAGTCTAGTGTTTTATCCCACAGTGCCACACCAGGACTCAAGAATGTAGATCTAATAGTAAAATAAGCATCCTATTCTTAAAAAGGAACTCTTAATTTTTTGCCCTCATTTTCGCTCTATTTCTCTCTCTCACATACACACACTTAAGCATAATTATATTTATTCTTAAACATGGGAAGTATGGTGGCTCTGTAGGATAAGCTCTGGACTGAAAACCACAAGGTTCATAGTTAGAGCCTATGAGCTGATCCATAGGACAAAGATGAGGCTTTTGCTTCCAAAAGATTTATAGCCTTAGAAACTCTATACAGGGTCACTGTAAGTCACGATGACTTGATTGCACATAGCAACATCAGCATTCTTCTGCAAAGTCAGAATGTTATTATACCTAAGATTATTAACAGCATATAATATCATCTGATGTCTGGAGTCCTGGATGGCATCGTAAGGATAAGCATTCAACTTCAAGGGCAGTGGTTCAAACTCACTAGTTACTCGTTGGAAATCCTATACAAGGTCCTTTTGAGTTGGAACCAACTCGATGGCACTTAACAACAGTATATGCTAACAAAAAATCAGATGATGTACCTGTATTAATAAACTATGCGTTAGAGGCACCTGTGCATGTCAACTCGACAACATATTAGAATAAAACAGTTGCAGAGATAAGGTGGGTCTATATAAAAATGAGGAGTTCTGGTGTGGAGCCTTGGGATAATTCACTGGATCGCAGGGTCAGTTTGAACTACAAGGTCGGTGGTTCAAATCACTAGTCGCTCCTTGGAAACTCTATACTGGGTCCCTGTGAGTCAGAACCAACTCAACGGCATTTACCACTAACAACATATAACAATGAAAATAACCCATAAATTATACGTGAATTAATTTGCAGGATACATTCCAAGACAAACTGACTGACTTTCAAATAATTCACTGTAAGGAAAATATTAAAATTGTTCGAACGTGGCATCAGGATTGGAGGAAGACTCATGAACAACCTGCGATATGCAGATGATACAACCTTGATCGCTGAAAGTGAAGAGGACTTGAAACATTTACTTATGAAGA
>NW_006408547.1:6156090-6157349 GCF_000296735.1 Chrysochloris asiatica | reverse complement strand
TATTTTCAAAATAAAAAATATTTTGAATAAACAGATTAAACCAAATGTGCAGTTAAAAAATATACGGAGCATCATCTGAATGTTAACACTCTGTAGCCCAACACCAGAAATCAAGACATAAAAAAAATGATAAACTGGAGTGTGCTGCTATTGGATAAATATTGAATAGCCTCAAGGGAGTAGTTCAAACCCACCAGCACTCTTCAGAAAGCCTATAAAAGGTCTGTAAGAGTCAGAGTGGACTTGACAACACTTAACAACAACAATGCTGTATTAATTTATGATTGCACTGGTTTCAAAATATGTATCTACTGAAACTAAAAGGCATGTTTTTAGAAAACATGTATCTGTGAATTAAGATTCCATTCTTTATTTATGAAGATTAAATTTTTATAAACAAGACATAAACAATTTTTTTTTAAAGTTGTGGTTGTTGAAAATACTGAAATAATACATCTTTCTTTATTGTCAGTGCCTGGGAGATTATTTCAATGAGAAAGATTGATAGGAAATGCGATTGATAGGAAATGTGCATTTTTTACACAATTTCAAACAGTATACTATTAATGAGGAGTCCTAGTGTAGTCTGCGGGATGAAGCACTGGACGCCAGGTTGGTTTCAACCTTAAGGCCGGAGGTTCAAACTCACCAGCCACTCATAGGGCCACTATGAGTCAGAATTGACTCGAAAGCAGGTAACAACAATATCAATGAGAAAGTCTCGTTCAGTCACAATTTAAAAATAATCTGGATGGCTTATTTCAGTACACTATCACAGTGTTCAACTCTCTTTAAATAATGTAACAACAGATAAGGTTGATAACATTTCACAATTTGTTCTTGATAAAGAAAACACCATATATCTACTAATCAACACATGGAATTAGTAAGATCTCGGATGAGCAGGAAATTCTAGTAGTACAATTTAGAAACATTTTTGCATTTTGATGGGCAGTTTGTAATGCCAATGTTTGGAAATCAGATTGTCTCAAACATACACTATCAGAAATTATCAAAAGGTGAATAAATATTTGGAAAATATTAGCAATTTATTAATATATTATTTTCTCTATGTTTGTGGAAGACTAAAACAGAAAAAAGGTGTTCAACATGTCTCAAGCTGAAAGAACTAAAGTATTGAATTACAATATTGAAGGAAACCACCACCAGCAGCCACTGCCACTGAGTCAATTCTGACTCAGACCCTAAAGCAAAGAGTAGACCTGCTCCGCAGCACTTCTGAGACTAAATCTTTATGA
>NW_006408547.1:6151375-6154335 GCF_000296735.1 Chrysochloris asiatica | reverse complement strand
AGTGACCTTATGCACAGCAGAATGAAACACTGCCCGATCCTGGGCCAACCTCACTACTGTTGCCACGCTTGAGTCCATCAATGCTGCCACTTGGCCAAAGAGAACAAGGGAGGACTGAAAATCCCCTTGTTCCTTATATGCAGCCCAGCCCTGTTTCCTCAGGATACTGTATTGGCAGCCATTTGCAATACCTCAAGATGGCTGTGCCACGCTACTCTAGATGATAACGCCCCTGTTTTTCTTCAGTCTCACCATTCCTGTTCAGCTCCTTTCCCAGTTAGCATTCAGTCCTCCCCTCTGTTCTGAAGCTCAGAGTTCAGGACCACCATCTGTATCTGTTTCATTGTTATTTCGTGTCTTTAATATAGAACATCTGTTCAGTGCATTTATCCATGTAGCCAACTTGCCCTGAATCCAAGACACTGGAGGAGATGACTTGTTTATTTCAAGAAATTTGTAAGACAGTTACCTGGCCAACTAACTGAATTTTTATTTTATTTTATGTTTTAACCATTCCAAAAAAAGGTGATTCAACAGAATGGAAATAATCAAACAATACCATTAATATCACAAACAAGTACAATTTTGCATGAAAATAATGCAAAACCAATTGCAGCAGAACATTAACCAAGAACTGACAGAAATTCTAGCTGGATTTATCACTGCTAATATTAGATAGATCTGGCTGAAAACAGATATTTCCAGAAAGATGTTTATCTGTGTTTCATTGACTATGCAAAGACATTTGAGTGAGTGGATCATAACAAATTATGGAGAATATTGCAAAGAATGGGAATTCCAGAACACTTAAATGTGCTCATGAAGAACTTATATGGATATTAAGAGGCAGTCATTGGAACAGAACACGGGGATACTGCATGGTTTAAAATCAGACAAGGTGTGGGTGGGTTGTATCTTTTCTCCATAATTATTCAATAAGCATGCTGACAAATATTTCAAGAAGCAGGATTATATAAAGAAAAACACTGCACTGCTATTAAAGGAAGATTAATTAACAGCCTGTGATATGCAGGTGATGTAACCTTGCTTGTTGAAAATGAAAACAACTCAAAACACTTACTGATGATAATTCAAGACTATATATGGATTACACCTCAATGTAAAGGGAAAAAAAAAGTGTCCTCTGGTCTAGGCCAATAAACTACATAGCAAATAGCAAAAAGTGGGAAAAGATTGATGTTGCCAATATTCAATTTTACTTGGACCCACAATCAACTCTCAGGGAAACAGCCGTTATGAAGTCAGAAAGCATTTTGCTTGGGCAAATCAGCTACAAAACATTTCTTTAAAGTTTTAAAAAGCTAAGATGTCACTTTTTAAGGTGCATTTGACCAAGCATAGCATTTTTAATTGCTTCACAATAAAGCTGGACAATGAATAAGGAAGACCTGAGAAGAATCAATGCATTTTAATTATCATGTTGGAAAATAATATTGAATATATAATTAACTTCCAGAAGAATCTACAAATCTGTGTTGCTAAAATACTCCACAAAGAAGCAAGGATGGCAAGACTTTGCCTCATGTACTTTGGTGCTTGGTAAATAGAGAGGGTCAGTGAAAAAAGGAAGACCCCCAAACAAGATGGATTGAAGACCTTAAACAATGGTGCAGAATTGTATAGTGCTTAACAGCTCTCAGCTCCTCCCAAACATGTAGGCTGCTTGTCTCTCTTAGGCCAGGCCTCTTCTCATCCCTCTGAAGATATGCTCCTCGTGACCCCCTGTGTTCAGTGCTACAGTCCTTGATCAATGTTATAACTCTTAGAAAGGTCCATGCCTCTTCTATTTCTCTGCTTCTCTCTTCTTCTTTCCCTTTGTTCTCCTTTCAGTATGAAAAACCACTGTGGGGCTGGCTGTGTAGATATATGGTTCCTGTCAATGTTGAGGAATGGCCACCTCTAAGTGTGTGTGTGGGGGGTGGGGGGCAGGGTGAGCATACAAAAGAACCAAACCCCTTTCAGCAGACTATAGACACTTTTCTATAGGAGGCTGTAGTGACTTCATTTGAATAGTCACAATCACATCATTTGCATGGGTATACCAAGCCCTGAAATGTGCATGCCATTTACAGTGCAAACCTCAGCCCAAAGCAGACAAAAACTCAAGTTCACAATTTGCCCAAAAAATAATTACTTTGGACAAAGTAACAAACCTTGTGGGTCAGTAAACTAGGGCCAAGACCCAAGACTTAGGGAAAAATATCTCTCAAGCACTGTTTACAAAAAACCAAGGAAAAGGGCCAAATAAAATGCATTTCACCACATGACTATTAGAAAACAAGAAGTGAATTTCTAATTTGAGCTCTGAGCATCTAAAAGCTCCTTTTGTTGGTTTAAAATATGATGAGGTGCCTTAATCTTGAAGATACATTAATGCTGGCATAGCTAATAGACTCTATTTCAAACAAATGAATGTAGCATCTGATTTCAGTTAAAACATAACCTAAAGCAACCTGAATTTATACATAAAAGACATCAAAACGGTAAGCAAAAAGAACTTTGGACTGAATTTAATATGTCAAGCTCTGGGAAGCTCATGCATTAAATATAGAAAAATTAAAGGGAGAAAAAACCTGTCTCAGAGTCTCAGAGAGTTTTCAATGTGGACCAGGCTATGCTACTTTTTCATTCTGCCTTGTCTGGGACAAGTGGGAAAGCCAGCATAGGAATTGTTGGTATTGCCTTTAATTGCTGTGAAGTCACTTCCTGCTCATAACTTACTCATAGTGGGCCCATAAAGGAGTTTCCTAGGAGTGGCTGATGGACTTAAAGCACGTACTTTGCAGTTAGCAGTCGAGTGGTTAATACATAGTGCCACACACTAGGACTCTAAAATATGAATGGCAAGATAAAAATGTTTTTTTCATCTCCCATCTCCAATGAGGAATCCTGGTGTGATGCTGTGGGAAAATGCACTGGCCCACAAGGAAACTACTAGG
>NW_006408547.1:6129821-6135413 GCF_000296735.1 Chrysochloris asiatica | reverse complement strand
CAAGGCTGTAAATCTTTACGGGAGCAGAACGCCTCATCTTTCTCCCGCGGAGCAGCTGGTAGTTTCGAACTGCTGGCCTTAAGGTTCACAGCCCAGTTCGTAACCACTACGCTACCAGAGCTCCTTATGAATAGTCAGAGCTTAATCTAATTTGCTCGTCTTAAGTAATATTTCTTTTCTTCCTGGCCACTTTTAGTATTCTTTCCTTGTCTTTGATTTTGGAGAGCTTGATGATTATATGTCTTGGTGACCTTCTTTTGGGGTTTATCCTTCCTGGGGTACGTTCAGCTTCTTGAATGTTTATCTTCTAGAAGCTCTTCAACTATCTTCTCTGTGCTCTGATTCTTCCTGTTCCAGAATGCCAATAATTCTTAAGTTGTTCCTCTTCATGTTATCCAGCATGAATCATAGACTCTCTTCAAACTGTTTTATCCTTGTAGCTGCTTGCTCTTCTATCTTGGCAGTACTGAGAGATTTGTCTTCCAGATCATTAGTTCTGGCTTCCATCTCTTCTAATCTGCTTCTTTCCCCTTTCAGTGTATTGCCCATTTCTGATATCTTATTATTGATCATCTGGACATCTTTTTGCAGGTTTTGAATTTCTTTCCAAGGCTGTATCAATCTTATTGGATTGCTCCTGTAGTACTTCCCTTACTTCTTCCTTGTTTTCCTCCACCCCTTCTCAGAGCATTTGAATTTGTTTCCATATCTTTCTTCTAAATTCTTTCTCCAACATATCCAAAACCTGGTCTTCCTCCTCTATAAAGCCACTGTCTGTCTCCAGCTCATTTGTATCACGTACTTTCTTCTGTTTTTAGACGTGTTTTGCTAAGGTTTGTTTAAGTGAATGCTTGAATATTTGTTGTTTGTTTACTGGGTGTATCCTGGTGAATATGTAATCAGGAGATAGGCTTCCCTTTTTGCATGTAATGCTTACTGGGTGTTGTTGGGTCTTATCTCAGTAGTGGGATATTATGGTTATGCTTATATCTTGGCTATGTGCTCACGATTGCTGTCTCGACTTGGGTAACATAGGGAAAAATGCATAGACAAAAATCACCACTTTGGAACAGAAATGAAGCTGTGGGCGACTGTCCCGAGTTACACCGTCAGTGTGTGTGCAATTAGAAGCCTCCAGCAGGGGATGGGGGTGTCCACTCTCTCACGCCCCTCCTCGAGTCACTACAGTAAAGGTACATAGGTAGATACTGTGGAGTTAATGGGAGAAAGATTGTCCACTAGTTTTGTCTCTTAAGGTCAGTTAGGTATCTGTGTGTGTACAGCGCAGTTCTTGGGATGGCTGAGTCCTGCTCTGCTGGGGTTTTACAGATAGCTTTGAATTGGTCCTGTGCAGGGAGCTTACACAGCGCAGCAGTCGTGGAGCACAATAGTCTCGAATCACAGAGGAGGGAGAGAGGAAAAAAATGAAAAAAAATCTGTTTTATTTTTAAACTCTCTCTCCTTCTCCACACCCCTTGTTCTAGTCTATTCTCTATTAGTAAACAGTTCATGGCCGGCTGTGGCTATTTTGAGCTGGCTGCCTATAACTTTAAATGCTGAGAGTATCTGTGTGCATGCGTGGCAGAAGAACCCACCACCGGTGGAGGTGGGGGGTGTCCACTTGCTTAGGCACTCCATCTAGTCACCAGATTGGAGGTGTACGAACAATGGGAGGTCCAATGAACAGATACCAGAACAAAGCAAAACCAAAAAGGTTTACTGTCTACCTTTGCTCTGAGGTTCCAAGGGCATTATTCCATGGTGGGTCTGTTCCCCTGCTTCGTCTTGCTGTTTGGTGTCACTCAAGTTGTGGTCTCTGGGCTACAGTGCCTGGTAGATTAAAAAATACACAATTTCTTACTCCCACTACAAGTTCCACTAGCTATAAGCCTCCAAACTTTTTAAATATTCCTGGATACATGGTTCAGAGTTTTGGAGCTCTGCTCTGAACCCACTTTACCTGGTATTCTCTCCTTTTCACTTTGAGTTCAGTAATTTAGCTTGCTTGCCTATCACTCATTAAACAACATCTATGTTAATTAAATTTGTGGTCATACATTATAAATACATTTACCATTGTAATGTTTCTTTAGATGGATCTTGGCTGAAAGCAGAGAATACCAGAAACATGTTTGCTGTGTTTTATTGACTACACAAAGGAATTTGATTGTGTGGATCATGACAAACTATGGACAACATTGTGAATAATGAGCATTCTGGAACACTTATTATTCTCATAGGGAACCACATAGACCAAGAGGCAGTTGTTCAAACAGAACAAGTGAACACCTAATAGTTAAAAATTAGGAAAACGTATGTACCGGGGTTCTACTCTTTCACCATACTTATTCAACCTGTATGCTGAACAGATTATGTGAAGAAAAATGTGTCATCAGAATTTGAGGAAGACTCATTAACAACCTGCAATATGCAGATGGTACAACCTTGCTTGCTGAAAGTGAAGAGGACTTAAAATACTTACTGATGAAGATCAAAGACCACAGCCTTCAGTAAGGATTGCACCTAAATGTAAAGAAAACAAAAAATCCTCCCCACTGGACCAATAGCAACATCCATATAAATGGAGAAGAGATTGAAGTTGTCAAAGGCTTCATTTTGCTCAGATCAACCATCAATACTCATGGAAAGCAACAGTCAAGAAATCAAATGATTTATTATTATTATATTAGGCAAATCTGCTGCACAAGACTTCTTTAAAGTGTTGAAGGATAAAGATGGCAGTTTGAGGATTGCAGTGTGCATGACCCAATCCATGGTATTTTCAATAACCTCATATGCATGTGAAAGTTGAACAGTGAATAACAAAGACCTCAGAAAATTGATGCATTTGAGTTATGGTGTTGGAGGAGAATATCAAAAGTGCCATGGACTGCTAAAAGAACAAACAAATCTGTGTTGGAAGAAGTGCAGCCAGAGTGCTCTGTGGAGGCCAAGATGGCCCAACTTCTCTCATACCTCGGACATATTGTCAGGAGGGACCAGTCACTGGAGAAGGATACCGTGTTTGGTAAAGTGAAGGCTCAGATTGGCACAGTGGCAGCTGCAATGAACTCAAACATAGCAAAGCAAGATTGTGAGGTTGGCACAAGAACAGGCAGTGCTTTATTCTGTTGTGCCTAAGGTAGCTAGGATTTAGTACTGACTTGATAGGAGAAATGGCTTGTGAATTTGAACCACTGATCGTGTAGTTAGCAGTCCAATGCTTATGTTACAGGGCCACACCAAATTTGGGGTGCTGTGTTTAGGGGAAGGTTCTCTTCTGCTTGTTTCTTTTCAGTGCCTATTCTTCCGTCATCATGTGGCACCTATCTTTCTCTGTATTGTGCTTGCTTGTTTCCTTGCATTATCTACTCATTGATATCTCCAAAAAGGATTAATATATGGCACCTCCTACAAGAACAATTCTCATCAACATAACAAAGAAAACTCATTCCAAATGGGATTTTAGGATTTACACCACATTAGGTATGGTGCTGTAGAATAAGTATTAGATAGCTAACTGCAAAGTTGGTGGTTCAAACCTACCAGCTGTTCTTTGGAGACCTTATACAGACTCACTGAGTTGAAACCAACACAATGGCACTTAAGGACAACAACAACAAACAATAGTGGTTTCCTTTTCCCAGTCATGAATTCACTTATGTTTTTTGGTGTACATGTTGATTTGTTTTTCTAGGAATCTGAGTCATTTCAAACTACATCTCAGGTATGTTTTCTATTTTATCTCTGAATGTTTTGTTTTCACTTAGTCTGTAACATTTTTAAGACACATGTACTATTGATTTTTTTGCCTTTCTATCATATCAATTCTGTATCTGCATTTTCTTGAAAGCTGACCACCAAGTATCCAATTGCCCTTTTGTTTTTATAATATTTTTTTCATTTTTGAGGTACACAAGTTTGCTTGTCATCATAATCTGTAATTATAATTATAATCCAATAATGTTACTGTTAAGGGTTTTCAAACTGATTCTGGCCTCTAGTGACCTTGTACAGCTGCTGGTGGATTTGAACTGCCAAACTTGTGGTTCGTAGTGTATCACTTATCCTACAATGCCATACCTGAGAGCACAAAGCTACCAGAGGAGGCTTAAAATTTCTCTCAAAATGTTAAATGAAAATAAGCATATGTTAAATGAAAATAAGCATATAATTCCTGTTTAATATTAATATTAAAAATGTTATTGGACTGGCATAGTACTGGATGAGGCAACAATTGTAACAGCTCTCCTTTAATTCAGCATTAATTTGGATATCCAAGAGTTAAATCACAGAAGGAAATGGTGATGTGTTCTACTCTGGGGTTTAGGGTGAAAGAATATGTCTTTGTATTAATTATGAGTTTGACAGTCCTCCAGATGTACATAGTACATGATGTGTAAGCCAGATGCCCTGTGTGTTCCTGTTTCTACCTGTATACTGATGCTTAAAGAAATGAAAACCCCTACTGCTGCAGGTGGGCCAAGGCTGATTGCCAAGACTTCTCTCCTGATACTTCTGCTTCCCTCTGGGGAGAGTTCTAGGATCATTCTACAGAAACATTTATGATTTCATTAAGGAGTGAATCGCCAAAAGTCAATAGGGGCCTGCTAATTGACATTTAGACATATAAATTTGTTTTAACTGCCAATGAAGATACTTCCATCTCCTTCTTACCTAACCATTTCCAAAAGTTATGTAACCTAGCAAAACTTTTAGATGGAAGTACCTACATCTTCAAATCTTTAATTTTATATATCTTCTAGTGCTTATGACAGATGCAGCGTGGCTGAAACTAGATAATATGAGAATGTTTCCCTGTATTTTTTATTGGCTATGAAAAGGCATTTGACTGTTTGGCTACTAACAAATTATGGACAATATTACAGAGAATAGAAAGAAATTCAGAAATCTTACTTGTACTCATGCAGAATTTGTACATAGAACAAGTGGCAGTTCTCTGAGCAGGGCAAGGTGATACTTGTGGTTTAAAATCAGACACCATGTATTTCAGAGTTGTATCCTTTCAACATATTTATTCAATCTGGAGAAAAATGAATCAGCAACCTGTAATATGCAGATGACACAATTACTTGCTGAAATCAGAAAACCTCACGTTTCTCTGATAGAGCAGTTAATGGACTCAAATCTTGAAGTTGGCAGTCCAGTGCTTATTAAGATTCTATAATAAAGATTCTTGAAAAATAAATCTATGTTGATACAGACTATTCTTTAACATAATTCATAGCAACCCTGAATACGGTTTCCTAGGAGCAGTTGGTGGATTTGAACTGCTACCAATGTCTCCAATTATCTATGCCTTAATGAATGACTAATAAACCTTTTAATCCTATAAAATTATTGCAGGTCATCTTTCTTGTTTTTAGCTTGTAGATAATTGTATTTTCTGTTATCAAAATTATAATTTCTACTTATCTCATAATTGTATGCAAAACTAAATGTAAATAAAAAGAATAAAATATCTTTATATCAAATAAACTGTGTGAAATAAGCTTCTAGTTTACCACTGTCAAGTCGGTTCTAAAGTAGAGCAACCTTATGCACCACAGAATGAAACACTACCTGCTCCTG
>NW_006408547.1:6127729-6128548 GCF_000296735.1 Chrysochloris asiatica | reverse complement strand
TTTATAAACCCTACACTGTAGTGATTTTAATAGTCAAATAATGTTTCTTGACTGACTAAATGCTTCACACTGTACTGTGGTGATGGTGGTAGGGGTGTACTATGGATTTGGTTCCTACTCATAGTGACCCTGCATAGGGTTTCTGAGGCTATATGTCTTTATGGGAGCAGAAAGCCTCACCATTCTCCCATGGAACTGCTGGTGGTTTTGAACTGTTAACTGTGAGGTTAGCAGCCTGTCTCATAACCACAATGCTACCAGAACTCCTTACACTACTATATGTTGTTCTTGTTAAGTGCCGTCCAGTTGACTCTGACCCATAGCGACCCTGCATAGGGTTTCCAAGGAGCAACTGGTGAACTTCAACCACTAACCTTGCAGTTCAAATGGCTTTACAGTCTGATGCATTAACCCACAGCGCCACACCAGGACTCCTACACTATACTGTATAGTACGGTATAAATGAAGATATCAGTAAGGGCCTGACCTTGAGGTTTCATACACTCTATTAAGAAATTACAACATAAATAAGTGAAACTTGATGGACAAAGGCACATATATGGAAACAGAAGCAGGCAGTCCCATTATAGTTATAGGAAGAGATAGGGAAGACCTGTAAGATAATAGTAGACGTAGGTGAAACATTATGAGAGGAGTAATCTGGTAGTTTTATGTCATATGATACAGTTAAAAGTTCATGCTGCCAAAAGAACCAACAGTTCTAAGTTGGCAGAAGTACATCCAGAGTGCTCATTGGAGGCCAAGATGGGCAGATTTCATCTCTCATTCTTTGGACATATTGTCAAGAGGGACCAGTCG
>NW_006408547.1:6122898-6127404 GCF_000296735.1 Chrysochloris asiatica | reverse complement strand
GTCTTCAGTCTTTAGTGTCTAATACATCAAATGTATTCTTCAGATAATCTCTAAATCCAATTGGGATTTGTTCAAGATCATATTTTGACTTTCATGGAATGGTTTTAAATTTCTTCAGCTTTAGCTTGAACTTGCATATGAGTAATTGATGGTCTGTTTCAGAGTCTGCCACTGGCCTTGTTTTGGCTGATATGGAGCTGTTCCACTGTCTCTTTCCATAGTCAATTTGATATTTGTATATTCCATCTGGTGAGTTCCATGTGTGAAGTCGTCTTTTATGTTATTTATAAACTGTATTTGCAATGAGGAAGTCATTAGTCTTGCAAATCCTATCATGTAATATTCCGCAACATTTCTATCACCATGGCCATATTTTCCAACTACCGAGCAGTCTTCTTTTTTCCAGTCTTTGCAATCCAATTGCCAGTAAGTAGCAATAAATCTTGATCACATATTTCATCAATTTCAGATTGAAGAAGTTGGTAGAATTCTTCCATTTCATCATCACTGGCTGTAGTGGTTGGAGAGTAAATTTTTGTAATAGTGGTACTAACTGGTCTTCCTTGTAGGCATATGGATATTATCCTATTGCAGACAGGTTTGTACTTCAGGACAGATCTTGAAATGTTCTTTTTGATGATGAACGTAACACCATTCCTCTTCAATTTGTAATTCCTGGCATTGTAAACCATGTAATTGTCAGATCAAAATGGTCAATACCAGTCCATTTCAGCTCACTAATGTCTAGGATGTCAATGTTTGTGTTCTATTTCATTTCTGACAGTTTCCAATTTTCCTAGATTCATACATTGTATATTCCAGGTTCTGATTTATTCAATGGTTACAGCTATTTCCCTTTACTTTGTGCTGTGCCCACATCAACAAATGATGGTCCCAAAGGTTTACTCCATTCAGGCCATCACGATTAGCTCTACTTTGAGTAGGCAACAGCTCCCCAGTAATATTTTTAGTGCCTTCCCACCTAAAGGGCTCATTATCTGGCACTATATCTGACAATATTTTGGTGCTCTTTGTCATGTTTTATTCTGGTGTTCTCAGTGTTCCACTGCTGTTCATGAAGTTTTCTGTAACTAAATGTTAGGAAGTAGTTTGTCTTTCCCTTTCCATCTTCCTAATCTGTCTTCATCTGAAAGGTCAGCTGCAACCTGTCTACCATAGGTTAGTTACCCTGCAGGTATTTAAAATATCAGTAGCAAAGCCACCAGAATCACAGCAACATACAAGCCATCACAATAAGACAGACTGACTTACAAGTTGTGGATCCATCCGTATTAGACGTCTTTTCATGCCATGGCAAATTGAAAACATTTAAATTTATGTTTTGTTCAGAATATTTTCCCAAGAGATGCTCATTCTAAAGGACTTTAGTTCAACAGTATATATTAAATCAATTACCTAGTTAGGAGGTTAGTAATAATGGCTCACCCTTTAAAGCCACTAGACCAAGAAGTCCTGAAATGGATGAGGAAAACGTTTTGTCCCAGTATTAAACCTTCTAATAAATTTTGTATGATATGAGAGAAATTCAGAATGGTTTGCACACCAGAAGTATACTGATTAAAGAAGGCAGAAAAGTGTTTATAGTTGAAGTTTTCTTCCTTGAACAACTATTTAGATGATAAAGCAACTAATTTTGATTGAAATTAATCAGAGGAAAATCAGAGGAAAATTATTCTGGACACAAGTAAATCTATTTTAAGGCTTATTTTGAAAATATGAGGTCTTGAGAAAACATGTTATTATTCAGTAGGAAATTGTGGTTGATCTGAAGAAAGATATTTGAATCCCTGAGAATTCAGTTAAAGAAATTGGAAAAACAAAAAAAGTCATCAGAGAAATAAAAGAAAAATGTTGGTGCCTATATGGAGATTTGCTTGTAAAATTCTTGAATGGTAATATACTGAAGGCTAACTCAATGTGTAATATTCTTAATTAATGAAATAACATTTTAACTTGCTAAGTGCCGCCAAGTCAGTTCCAACCCATAGTGAACCTATATAGGGTTTCCAAGGAGCGACTGGTGAGCTTGGACCACCGACCCTGTAGTTCAGATGGCTTTGCAGTCTGGTGCATTAACCCACAGCACCACACATTTTAAATAGCCAATAGCTAATAGTCTGTTGAGGGTGAATGATGTAGACAGGTATGTGAGTAAATATGAATTTGTAAGCTTCACAAATAATCAAATTCAAATACTGTTGCAGTAAATATAGTAGGTTATAAATCAGAAAAATAATTGGAATAAGTAGAATAACTGGAACTAAGGTGAGGAACTCTTTGGCTTTTGATTAACTGCCAGGAAATGACTGATTTTCTGTTAATTAGATGAAAAAGGCAATCAGATGAGTTTGTAATGTATGCCACCAGAGGTTTTGCAATAGTTGTTATTCATAAATTAATCTTCTTTTTGGTAATTAGCATTGTGAATACTCAGCATATATTAATGGTTTACAAGTAAGAAATTACAACATTCTAGAGGTTCAAGGGATCTTAAAACATCTCAAGGGACTGGCATTAAACATGGCATTTTAAATTAGCTGTTGTTAAAAGCAGCAATTGTAACAAAATATAATAAAATCTCCCATGGTTGAGGGCATTACCATTAGAGGAAGATGGGAAAGAAATCAAATACTCACTAAAATATAAAAATGCTTCCCAATCCTTTTTCTGTTGCTGTTAAGTGTTGTCAAGTCAGTTCCAACTTATAGTGATCCTGCATAGGGTTTCCAGGGAGCTGGCTGCTGAATTTGGACTGCCGACCTTGTAGTCCAAACCACCTTAAGGTTGAGCACTTATCCTAAGGTGCCACAGAAAAAATAAAACTACATTCAGATGAATTATTTGCATCAATGGGAATATGTATAAGGTCCCTTTCAGGTAATATCTGCCCTGGATAGTTTTGCAGGTGAGTGAAGGTGGGAGCTGAATATCACTTTTTAACTGTGAGTCCAGCTCTTTAATAAAGGTGAATTTATGATTTCTAAATTGCTCCAGAAAATTTAATAAACTAAAGACATATTGTCTCCTAGTAAGATCCTCATTTTCATGTTTATGAAGAAATAAGGTATTTCTCCTTTTTTTGTGCAATGTTAATTACAGAAATAATGACTGTGACCAACCAGTTCTATGTAACCTCCTCAGATGTCTGCTACCCTGAAATTCCTAGTTCAGCACCAAGTCAAGGGCTGTTTATACCACTGATTACTGGGAAACTGAGTCAGTCAGCAGTGAACCTGTTGAATCACATTAGTCAGCAATGTGCCCATTTACATTAAAAGCCTAGATAATTTTAGATGCCTTCATATGCCTACCTTGAGTATGGTCATTTAATTTGGTTATATTAGAAAAGTCATTTTACTTTGCTTTTTAATATTCTAGACAAAATATATTTTTATTACTTCAATACTATTAAAGTTACTGCTAGTAAAAAGTAAATACAATTATTTGGATTCAAAGATTACATTATACATTCTGAAGCAAATCTTCTACTTTATAATAATATTATAATAGAGAAGGAAGAGGGACACAATTTAAATTTGGTTCAATTCCTGGACTTATGTTAGAATAATCACTAAATACACTGGCAGAAAAAAATGAGTTCAAGAGGTAATCAGCAAACTGTACACTCACCACATAATCTTGGAGCCTTCTTGTAAGTTTCTTATAACCCAGATCAAAAATAATATTTATAATTAGTTCTATATTTATAATTAGTTCTTCTTTTCTGTACTTAATGTTTTCTTTCTCAAAGTATGCCTTCTTTTGCTGGATTGCCAGGCTGTCTCAGTAGATTCCCTTCAGTCTCTAGATGTTAATCTTGAAGCCTTTTCATGTTGGCACTTGAATAAGCAGAATGTGCCCTTTGACCCAGAACTCAAGAGTCTATGTTGGCATCAACACAAGAGGATCTCAGTTCTTTAGGGTGACAGAAGTTTTAACAGCAGGAGTGCCAGCGTGAAAGACTGATGAGACACTATTTGCACTCTGAAGCTGGATGAAATAGTCATCTTTAAGAAAAGGGTGCTCCATTGGAAGATATTCTAAAGCAGAATTCTAAAGCAAAATAGAACTCAGGTGTGATTTGGTCAACAAAACTTTGCTTACATATATATTTTATTGATATTTTCCTATTGCCTAGAAGAGGAAAATAATGAATCAAAAGTTAAATTCACACACACACTTCAGCCAAATACCTAACCAGCTGTTGTATTTTCATCTCCTAATTTGACTTTTATTTACTACAAACAGTTTATCTATTAATAAGGACAGTTCTCATAAACATGAGTATTTGATCATATATTAAGTGCATTACAATTATGTTCCAAAACTGTAAGAAAAAAAGCCCTATCCTTAATATTTCATGTTTTATTACATGAAAGCTTCAACAATCGTCTTTGAAATGCAAAAAGAAACTATTACTAAATTTGCCAACTAACAATTGATTTTTGAAGCAATAAAACAGGAGCTCTGGTAGCGTAGTGGTTA
>NW_006408547.1:6120897-6122743 GCF_000296735.1 Chrysochloris asiatica | reverse complement strand
AACAACAATTAAAATTTTAAATAGTCATTTAACTTCTACAGAGTTTTATTTTATTATAAAACAGCCATGATCAACTCTTTGAAGATGACATATCGTTTGGGGTCAGGCTTCACTCCTTCTGTGGTTTGATTCACTGAACTGTGACCATAATTTCAAAAGCATGTGGAAAATTTGGAGGTAGTTCAATAGACAGCAATAGAATCAGAGAGTTTTAGAGCTAGAAGGGACATTTGGGATCAATGCAGTCTCCAACTATACAGAGGAGAATGATATAAAATGAGAAATTGAAACAAAATGCTAAAGGAAATATTTTTTTTTAAAGCAAGAACTATTTGTTGTGTTGAAAGAGAAGACAAAAGGCACCTTCTTATTACACATATGTAGATAAAAATAGAGCACAAGGATACTTTTGCCAACACCAAACACTGCATACTCACACAAAACACACAGACAGACAGACAAATGCACATAACAACCATATATATACCTTCATGTCCAACTGAGATGCATAGTTTAATATACTAACCTGCCATATCCAAAATAGATGAGCCATATGCAAATAAGTTGAGTAAATACGCAATGATATAAGATATTCAGATTATCTGAAAAACTTGAAATTGAAGTCTTTATGTTTTAATAGCAAGTACTACTAATTAATATTTGTATAGCACTTTTACAGATCCAAAGCACTTTAAAAAATATCTCTATATGTTAATACAGTAATTCTATGAGGTAAGTATAAATACACACATTTGTCAAATGCAGAAATAAAAATGTCAGAGAATATAAAATTTAGCAAAAGTTCTACAGTTAATATTTTTAGTATGATCCATTTGGTAGCATCAAAAAGAACGTACTGTTTTCTGATTTAAAATATTAATAATTCCTTAGTGTCTAGTCAAATGAGTATTTCTTTGAAAGTAGTGAAATATTTATTAAAAATAATGCTTTTAGAAAGGTATGGAATATCCCTGAGTTTGCTAAAAAAAGGCAAATATGAAAGCCAAATTTCAGAACAATGAAACTACCTAGAAATCCCAATCATAGAGGATTATAATTTCTAGGCAAAGCAGATAAATGTGCTTGCTGTCCCTCAATATCACCGCCAGGGTAATATCATAAAATATTTGAATAACAATAACCCATTTTAAGCCATGTTTGTTTTTAGAAACATTTCTTTAAATATTAGTCATTACAATGTTAGGTTTTCAATTGCTAAACTTCAGTTGTTTTGAGACGGCTCTCAAACATACCTGGATTATCCAAGTTGCGTTCAACAGTGTTGCCTATGAAGAAAAACTGTTTGGGCTAAAATTGGCTTGTTTTCAAATCTAGGTTTAACATTTTGCTCTGGGGGCTACTGCTCATTAAACTTCCTTAATTGAACTTCAGTTATCTTATCAATAAATATAAGGGAGCACGTATTTTAAAAAACAGCTCTAGCAGTGTAGTGGTTATGAGTCGGGCTGCTAACTTCAAGGTCAGATATTTGAAACTACAAGCTGTTCCACAGGAGAAAGATGAGACTTTCTGCTCCCATAAAGATTTACAGCATCCTTGGAAATGCTATGTAGGGTCACTGTGAGTCAGAACGGACTCCACGGCACACTACCACCACGGACTTACAAGCCTTTTAGTGTGATGTTTCTGACTATTCCTTTCTTTCCCTCTCCAGTGTCTACTCTGTATTATTCTGCAAGGGAAACAAAGGTTTAAAAAAACAAACAAACAAATAAGAAATAGTCAAGCATCTTAACATGCCTCCCCCCAGCCATTCCAGCCATGACTCAATCCCTGTATATCAGAGCCCTGCAGTTCCAAGGCTGTGCATATATCGTCCTTTATC
>NW_006408547.1:6116809-6117915 GCF_000296735.1 Chrysochloris asiatica | reverse complement strand
GCCATCCCAGAGCCGGAGTTGAGCTCAGGCCAAAAATGCCCACAACTCCCCAGCAGCCCAATCCTTTAAAAAAGCAAGTCCACAATGTTGGAGGCTGAAGTCTTATGTTTGCCCAAAGGCTGTCTGTCTAATAGGCGGGGGGCCTCCCCTGTGCGATACAGCCCACCCTATCCTGGAGCCCGCGTACCTGTGCTTCCAGGTCAGGGAAGCGCCGGAAGTCCTCCTCATAAGGTTTTCAGTGGTTAAACATTCAGAAGCCCTCTGCTTCATCTCCTTCCTAAGTCTGGAAGCTCTGCTGAAAATGATCCATCATAGATGACCTTGTTGTTAAAGTGCCTTCAAGTCAGTTATGACTCATAGCCAATCTGTATAGGGTTTCCTAGGAGCACCTGGTGAACTTGAACAACCAATCTTGCAGTTCAAACAGACTTTTCAGTCCAGCACATTAACCCACAAGCCACAGCAGGACTCCTTCAGGTATTTAAAATACTAGTGGCATAGCTTCCAGCATTATCAGCACATGCAAACCATCATAGTACGCAAACTGACAGGTAAATGGTGGGATTGAAGATTAGGAAAACTTCAGTGTGTCCTGTTAGTAATTAAGGTGTGCAAGCATTTATATTTTTCCAAAAAGTACACAGTTGTTTTGAATATTATGGAAACCACTACAGTAGAGGTATTTTCTAATGCCCAAAACTACAGATCTCACTCAGTAAAACCAACTATTACTATATTAAGGTGTCAATCCTGACTCGTATCCACCTTATGTACAACAATCCTTAAAATCACTGCTATGGATGAGCCAATTGTTGCTGCCGCTCTGTCAGTCTACTTCATTGAGGGTCTTATTCTTCTTCTCTGACCCTCTTCCTTATCAAACTTGCTGTCCTTCTCTAGGGACTCGTCTCTCTTGATAATATGTCCAAAACACCTAAGACAAAAATCTCACCATCTTTGCTTTTAAGGAACATTCTGATTGCAATTCTTTCCAGATAGATTTCGTAGTTCTTCTGGGTGTCCATGGTATATTCAATTTTCTTTTGCAACAGCATAATTCAAATGCATTAATTCTTCTGTCTTCCTTATTTACTGTCCAGCTTTCA
>NW_006408547.1:6114169-6116537 GCF_000296735.1 Chrysochloris asiatica | reverse complement strand
ATTGCTCAAACATCTTTTTTATTTTTACACACCATGTGTTTTCAACTATCTTAAGGCCATACTGCCTTGGTCTTCTTAATGTGCTTCAGTAGGGTGGGAAAATGGCTACCAACCCATATGTCAAAACTTAATATATTGTTGTTGTTGTGGTTAAGTACCATTGAATCAATTTTGACTCATAGTCACCCTGTATAGTGTTTCCAAAATGTGATTGTGAGTTTGAATTGTCAACCTGTGGTTAGCAGTCCAGTGCTTATCTTACAGTGCCATACCAGAACGCCTAAAAATCCTGAGCTCCATATTCCTCTTAGCAAAATGTCAGCACTCCAGTTGGAGCAGAAATTCAAACAATCTTCATTTAAAATGTAGCTGAATTCAGTAGTTAACTAACAGCAAAATGTTGTGGAAGCCAAATGTAATGCAGTCAATTACTTCAGCTGGCTTTTCAAACCTTAGTCTTTGTAACTAGCACCAAACATCTTTGCCCTGATAGATCTGGGTAAGAGAAGATGGGCAAAGATGTTACTAGGGTTATATGATTCATTTGTGAGTGACTAGCAGGGTTAATTTGATGGTTAAAAACATGAAACTCTAACACGTATACATTGAGCCATTTCAAAAGCATACCAAGATCTCACTACCATACTAAGAAGAACCAGTAGTGGAGCATGCACGTCCACTGAAACCCAAGCTTTCTGGTGCCTTGCGCCTCCTCCACGCAGAGTCATATTGTTGTGAAAATAGAGGAGAGAAGCAGCAGCATCAGAACCAAGAGCTAGAGCACAAGACAGAGCAGTGGGATTCCCAGAGCAAGTAAAGCTGAGTGAATTTGGTCAGGAGACTTGCTTTATAAGTGTATTGCCTTCAAGCATTTAATAGGGAGAATTGGATTTGCTAACCCACAGAGCTACAGAAATGCCTTCAGCTGAGGCTCAGGGTGTGGAGTAGTGTGTTCCCTGAGAATGCATTAACAGCCTTCACGGAGCTTGGGAACATTGCCTGGGCAGAGACAGGCACAGCTGAATAGAGGCTGTCCTGACTGGAAGTACTGTGCCCTGAACATTTCCCACTGTGAATTGCAATCTATTTACTTTGCTAATAAAGCCCATAACTCTAAATACGTTGTATGTTCTGTGTGGCCATTGCAGTGAATTATTGAACCCAGCTAAGAAGGAGAGAGTGCTGTGGGAGGGATGGTTGGTGTCATTTTCTAGTCAAGGAAATGTACTTCTCAGCTGTCTTCATGGGAGAATGCTGTGGAGAACACAGCTGACATTCCCCAGATGGAGGCCCTCTCAATCCATCACCCTGTTTGTGCTCTCAGGTTTCTTCCAGCCAGTGAGTGTGCAGGTCCATCCCTGATTGCCGCAGAACTGTTTTAATGTGTTACTCAGGATTGAGTACCACCATCACATGGACAAACATCTTCAGCACTGTCCCTGAATCTGAGAATCTCCCCACCAAATCTTTTTTTCCTTCCTTCTTTCATTTCACAGTTGTCAAACATACCTTGCATTGTGAAGCCTCTCTTGTCTACTCCCCTTTGTTCTTCTCAAGCATATCTCCAAAAAAGCCTCTCATTTGCCTAATTCCTTTTTGAGTGTTGACTTCTCTTTGGATCCCTAGTGACACAAATATTAAATTAGTATGACATAGTATGTGGCTTCTGTTTTTTAACAAAATGTGTAATTTGCCTATCCTGTTACTGTTACTGTTCATATAATCTATAATAGTGGAAGTATGGAGAAGTTTATGCGATTTTCAAAGATAGCAAAAATACATTTATATGTATATGCATACATGTACATACATCAAAACATAGATGACCCCAAAGCTATCAAAATGTTTGAATTAAAAAATACCAAAACATTTCCAATAAAGTCAGGGACAAAAAAACCCATAAATGATAGAAGCATTATTGTGATATAACCTAAAATTACATCCATCAGTTGAGGTCATACCAGTATACCCACCTGCTACTGTCAAGTCAATTCCAACTCCTAACGATCATGTATAGAGTTTCTGAAGCTGTAATCTTTATATAAATTCTCTGTCAATGTATGCTTGCCACCATGTTTGTATTGCCTTTAGAAAAACTTTACTCGCATGAAACATCAAACATGTTGTCCAATGATTTCCGCATTACATTGGGTCACCTCTCTTTGGAATGGGCACAAATATGGATGTCTTCCAAATTTCTTGGCATAGATAAGTGAGTGCCTCCTGTGCCGCCTGACTTTCTTGAAAGATTTCAATTTGTATACAATAAATTCCTGGTGCCTTGTTCTTTGCCAATTCTTTCAATGCACCTTGGACTTCCTTTTTCAGTATCATTGGCTCTTGATCATATGCTATGTCTTGAAATGGT
>NW_006408547.1:6112207-6113088 GCF_000296735.1 Chrysochloris asiatica | reverse complement strand
TGAAAGTGCCAAAGTGCCAAAAGAACAAACTAGTCTGTGTTGGAAGAAATGAAGCTAGAGTGCTCCTTGGAGGCCAGGATTGCCGAACTTTGTCTCTCATACTTCAGAAATATTGTCAGGAGGGACCAGTCGCTCGAGAAGGATATCATGCTTGGCAAGGTGGAGGGTCAGGGAAAAAGAGGAAGACCCCCAGCGAGATGGATTTAAGTGTGGCAACAATAGTGAGGTTGGCCCAGGATCGGGCAGTGTTTCATTCTGCTGTGCATAATAAGGTTGCTATGAGTCAGTACCGACTCGATGGCACCTAACAACACCACCAACAATCTTTAAGGAGACTGTAAGTTTCCTCTTTCTCAAAAGGAGTGGCTGGTGGCTTTCAACTGCTGACTTAGTTATTAGTAGTTCATTGCTTGTCCAACAGCATCACCAAGTACTCTAAACCAAATCATTTCTGTGTTAAATAAAGACAGAATGGACACAGGCACAAGTACACAGAGGAAAACAGAAAATATGTGAGAATCAGCCACAAACAAAGCAACCACATGGATAGCAGACACCAGAAACTAGAACAGAGGCTAACCGAAGGAGTCAACTTATCTGAAACACTGATTTGCACTTTTAATCTTCAGACCTATGAGAAAAAATGTCTGTTCTTTAAATCCAGACACTTGTGCTACTTGTATTACAACATCACAACATTAGGAAATTAACACAATTGTTACTTAGTTTCATAAGTAAAGAAGTAGGCAGAAAATCAAATCTAATCAAAAGAATTACAGCAAAAAAAAAAAATTTAAAAAGCTATGAAATTATTGATAGCGTAGTGGTTACGAATCAGGCTGTGAACCTCAGGGACAGCAGTTCGAAACTACCAGCTGTTC
>NW_006408547.1:6107428-6110788 GCF_000296735.1 Chrysochloris asiatica | reverse complement strand
GTTCACAGCCCAGTGCTGATCCTACAGTGCCACAGCAGGACTCTGAAACATGAAGATACATTTCCAATAATTAAAGATTTATGTATGTAATGAGAAAGCCATAAAGCTAGTGGAAACAAACCTAGCAGAATATTGTTATAAAATTTAAGTAGGAGACGCTTTTCAACTAATACTCAAAACCCTCAAAAAATCATTAGAGAAAAGTGGTTTTAAGTCTGACTATAAGAAAAATGAAAACTTTTTTCATGTAGAAAGAACAGCCAAAATGACATAAAAGTAATTGCCATAGACCGGCAGAGAATGAGGAGAGGTGCTCAAACATACCTTGAGAGCTAAGTTCCTGGCTCATTTTAACAAGTAGAAACATACTTAAAAATCACTAGAAAGGATACGAACAGACAGCTCATAAAAAGGAAACACAAATGATTCCTTTACATAAGTTCAGCCACACATGTGGGAAATACTAATTAAAATTATATTAAAATGCAAATTTCTCCAGACAATTATGGGTAAAAGTCCCTAAAGTTGTTAACCTACTCCTGTCGTGAGCCCACAGGGACCTACTCCTGTCGTGAGCCCACAGGGAAATGGCACACTCAGACATTGCTGAGGTAACATAGTACCTTCTATCTCGAGGATAAGCCAGTAATGTTATCTCTATGAAGTTGGACTCAGTGATTACATTCTGGGAATGTACCTGCAACAAATGTAAAATGTACAAGGTTATTCACTGAAACTTCTTATAGATGGGCATACATTTAG
Source organism: Chrysochloris asiatica (assembly GCF_000296735.1). Classification (NCBI taxonomy): domain Eukaryota; kingdom Metazoa; phylum Chordata; class Mammalia; order Afrosoricida; family Chrysochloridae; genus Chrysochloris; species Chrysochloris asiatica. Next base: position 6,110,026 of record NW_006408547.1, on the reverse strand, counting down.
AAATAATTCAAATTGGGAAACAATCCAAGTAGTTAACAAATAATAGCAAGTTCTCACAATGGAACGTGCTATAGATTAAGGAAAGATTATTAGAAAACTAAACAAATGTGGAAAGATTTCTAAGATTTTTAAATTAGAAAATCATGTAGTGACTTTGCTGTACTGCACATATAAGAGCTAGTATGTGGTGATGGTGGAGACGGCTGTGGTGGTGGTGGTGGTGTGCTGTGGAGTCGATTTCGACTCATAGCCATCCTGTACAGGGTTTCTGAGGCTGTAAATCTTTACAAGAACAGAAAGCCTCATCTTTCTCCCACGGAATAGCTGGGGTTTTACATTGCTGACTTTTGAAGTTAGCAGCCAAATTCATAACCACTATGCTACCAGAGATGAAAATAAGACTATGTATCTCTCGATGATTGTACATGTGAAAGAAATATATATAACAAACACTAGAATGATGTAGAAGACACTAGTATCTACAGAGGAGTCCTGGTGTGGCTCTGTCGGATAAGCACTTGACCATAAAGTCGGTTTGAACCACAAGTTCTACAGTTGAAACTTACCAGTCACAACTTGGAAACTCTATACAGGGTCGCCATGGAAACTCTATACAGGGTCGCCATGAATTGGAACTGACTCCATGACACTAAACAAAACCATTGAAATAACTATGGTTCATTTGTTCTCAGTCGGGGAGAGGCCTATGCAGAGCAGAAATGAGAATGAAAGACTTTTTATTCCATACATATAACTGTTTATTCTGATCTGACTTTGCATTTGAATTCTTTGATTACTAAATTTCTTTACTCATAACAAGAATATCAGAGCACACAAAGGTTAAAAAAAAAAAATGCATTCCATTATTCAAAAAATGTTAAAATGTTTATTGAACTACAGCCTGGCAAAAACTGCATCAGGCGCTGGAGATACAAGGATGATTTAAGGACATACAGTCCAGTTGACCAGCAATTAAGTTTCAGATGTAAAACTTTGAATGACTGAGAAAAGAATGGTACACAGATAGAAATGGCAAACTCAGAAGGGAAAACCATTTAAAGAAATAATGAAATAATATTAGAAAAAAATCCTAGCCAATGTTCCCATTTACTGAGCTTAGAAGTTTTATCAAAAGTTTTTTAGGTTTTTTTTGTTTGTTTGTTTTTTACTTCTTTCAAAAGTTTCTAGTCAAACTTCTGGTCTGTAAAAGTGCTCTGGATAAAAGTAAGATGAAAATAGTTTTAAATTTGGCTAAACCAATAACTTAAAAACAAAACAAAACCAAAAAAACTGTAATTGTCTAATGAAAGTCTCTGGCAAAACTTCTAGCTTTTAAAAAATAATAATTAAAAAGAAAGAATTGTAGTCTGATAACTAGAGACCCTGGCATGGCAGTACTGAAGCTGTATATCTGACATCTGGTGAGATGTATGCTACCATTTTCTGACTTATGATGCAGAAAATGTGAAGCTCTTTAGAGTATAATAATACTCAGCTGAAAAAAAAAGACACTTTGATTCAAATCCATTTTATTTTTGATCACTCAGAAATCATTTTATGTTGAATATTAATTCTTTCCAGAGCCAGCTGGTAGAATATGATGCTAATGAGGCCAAAGTTGCTGGTTCAATCCCAGCATTGCCAGTAGGCTCCTCACAGAGAAGGCGTTTGTGCATGCGCCTCTAATCAGGCCTAGCTGTCTTCCAAATTGGGGTAAGGCACAATGGGACCTGGTGACGGAAGGTAAATGTCTGATGAGGACTCACCTCCTTAAAAGTGGCAGATGTTTCTAAACTAGTTAATCTTACATCTCACAGCTTGACAGTCTATGGACTACAGTAACCTACATTTGTCCTTGTGGTTTTCCCTTTTTTATTTTTTGTTTGTTTCCCCATGTCAGACAGTGCTATTCAAATAAGTATTTCACAAATGATTCAGTCAACCTGAATAAAGGCCAATTTTAACATGATGCATGATAAGTGTAGTTGAATTCCTCCCATTCCTCCTAGGTGTTGCTATTGTCAACCAAACAATGTTGTGTTGCTTTGGCTTTAAATCCAAACATAATTTTGCCATGCAGGAAAAGAAACCCACAAACAAAAATTCATTTCAGACTCTATCACAAGTTCTGCCAAGCATAGCGTTTACAAGTGTAACAATGGCAGCTGTTCCCACTAGTCAGAACAGCTGGGTAAAACAGAACTAGAGTCATTATCTCCCCGATTATGATCTGTTGGAACAATGCCCAAAACATCAACACTGACACTGAGTGACAGCATTTAGCCTCTGATAACCCCTTTTAAGTTTGTGTTTCATTTCACCAAAAGAAATGAACAGTATCACATGCTCAAAAACAAACAAAACATCTCAGAATTATATCAACAATTGAGGTACAAACGTCTTTTCTTTTGGATATTTTAAATTGCCTGTATTAGTCGTTCCATTCCCTTAAGAGATCACAATATAAGTCAGACCCATTCATTGGGAGACAAGTAATAGAATTAATATATTATTGAAGTTATTAATAACTGAATCCGTTTGTGGTAGATGCTTTCACAGTTAAAGATAAGCACTCCTGGTGTGGCACTATGAGATAAC
>NW_006408547.1:6100145-6106723 GCF_000296735.1 Chrysochloris asiatica | reverse complement strand
CAGAACTGACTCCACGGCACATAACCACCACCACCACCACCATAGTCTATTTGGAAAACAGAGTCACAACTTAAACAGGAGAAGTCTGTAATCATTCTGTGTCCCCTACCACTCTTAGAATTGAGAATTGTGTTTATTCGAATATTTTAATTCTAGCACTCAGGATAACTGATGAGGTTACAAAAGCATTGATGATACCTTGACATAGTTAAAAAATGAATTTTGGAATGAGGCAGAGTCTGTTTTCAAACATTAGCTTAGCCACTAAAATATATTACTAATATTTATAAACTAATATATATTGTTGTTGTTAGATGCCATTGAGTTGGTTCTGACCCATGGCAACCCTATATAAGGTTTCTGTGGAGTGATTGGTAAGTTTGAACCACCAACCATGGGGTTCAAACTAACCTTGCAGTCCAGTGCATTACCCACAGTGCCACACCAGAACTCCAATTTAAGTTCTTCCTATTTGCTAAGCAATATTCTTCATGCTCTCTATGGGTTTTTTTCTCACAAAATTGTACCAAAATCCCTTAATGAGGCATCAAAAAGTGCCTTGGTCCCACAGCTAAGAAGTAGCACTACTAGATTATAAAATATCTCACTTTGTCTATGCATCACAAGCTAGGTGACTTTGGGAAAGCCTCCTCTATCCTTCCTGGCATCTCACTTTGCTCCTCTATAAGGGAAATCTACTTAGAGGGGTATACCTATTGGAATTAATTTTATTGCTATCTGCATAATAAAAAACTACTTGCCATTGAGTCAATTCTGATTCATGAAGACCCCATGTTCTTCTGGGTAGAACTGTGCTGTATCCATTTTCAAAGAGATGACTTTCAGAAACAAATATCCAGACATTTTTTGGAGGCAACTCAATGAGTATGAACTATGAACCTTTTGGTTAGTAGTCCAGGGATTAATATTCTATGATACACTTACAGACTTCTTAGCATATTTGTAGTTTAACAATGTTTAGGCTCAACACTGGACATTCAATCACAAGGTTAAGAGTTCTAACTCATCAGCTGCTCCTTGGAAATTCTATGCAGGGTCGCTATGAGTGGGAATTTTAAAGAGTTAAAACGACCTATACTACCTTTCCCAAATGTCTAAAATTAGTAAACTCTATTAATTGCTCTTGATTGGTTGGGAAGAGAGGTCACTCATAATGTTCTGAATAACATAGCTACAATGTAGTTACTTGTTTTGAGAGCCACAGCTTCCAGGTATAACTCTTCCATTCCTACTTCCCAACATTATAAAATAACCAAGAAACTTCAGAGATTAGAGATACTAAAAAGAGGAAACAATTAAGACATGGGAAAGGAGCTGGAAGGCTATATAAATAACTATTGATGGATTTCTCTCAATTGTATGCTTAGCATCACTGAAGACAGCAAACATTAGATAAGAGGAAAGAAAAGTGTATAGTGGGTTTTCTGATGAAAAAAGAATCAAAGATGGTGTTGGCATGCCTTCCTGTGTTATCTTTACGTAAAATTACCAGCACCTCCATTATATTGTGATTGAGTCACCAAAGGAAGCATCTCTAAGAATGTGGAAATCATGAAAGGAATGAAAGAGAGGAGAAGGGAGGGCATGAAAACAAATGACATCTCAAGAAAAACAATTAAAAAGTTATACTCTAAAGGCATAATAATAGACTTTTATGTAAATTAAATGCATTTAAATGCAAATTTAAGGCATGTTTTATGCAAATTCCTACATGGCCCTCCTGCCTATTTCACACATTTGGTTCTGACCTTGGCATGACTTTAGTAACAATTCTACCTAAAGATTTAGAACTGTTAAATAAAGGAGAAGTCTATTCTGGTTTCCTTCCAAGTGACTGGGTTTTAGGAAAGGGAGAATAAGAAACTCTATAATAATCTAAAATATTTAGGAGAAGGCAGATTATGTCAGTTTCCAGAATGGTTCTTAGTGTTGGATGGGCTGGTATGGATTTCAGAGCTTTTAAAACAAGACAAAACAGAATCAGTTGCCAGCCAATTAATTCCGACTCTTAGCAACCCCATGCAATATACAGTAGAAATGTGCTCCAAAGAATTTGCAAGACTGTGACCTTTCAAAGCAGGTCACAGGGCTTTCTCTGAGGTGACTGTGAGTTAATTCCAACCACCAAAATTTGGTTAACTCAATTGTGCCCCCCAGAACAGGAAATCCCAGTTATCTATCAAGCCTGAGGAATAGAGCTGACCTTCCTTGGGGCTTTGAGATCCTTTGAAATCATTGTAAGAAAAAGTACCAGTCTCTTTCTTAGTGATAATGTTAGGTTAGGATTCCAACAAAGTTACGTTAAATTCCAGGTATGAGACTTAGGGCAAATAAATGACTCAACTTCTAGGAGCCTTATATCCTCAGCTATAATTTCTAATATGTTGCAAACAAATTTGCATTGGAATTAGTACAGCTAGAATGAACCTTAGAAGCCAGGATGGCCAGAGTTCATCTCTCATATTTTGGTCATATTATTAGGAGGGACCAGTCCATGGTGAAGGACATCATGCTTGGTAAAAATGAAAATGGGTCAGCAAAAAAGAGGAATACTCCTAAGGAGATGAATTGGCACAGTGGCAGCAGCAATGGGATCAAGTGTATCAATGATTATGATATTGGTGTAGGACCAGACAGTGTTCTGTTCTGTTGTGCATAAAGTCACTATGAGTTGGTACTCACTTGAGGGTATTGTAGTGGCTTGTAAGTTAGTTTGATTCTGGAAGCTATGCCACGGGTATTTTAAATACCAGCAGAGTCACCCACAGTGGACACGTTTCAGATGAGCTTCCAGACGAAGACAAACTAGGAAGGAGGAGTGACAAACTACTTCCAAATATTTAGTCAGTGAAAACCTTATGAGTAGTAGAGAAACACTGTCAGCTGTAGTACCAGAAAATGAGCTCCTCAGGTTGGAAGGCACTCAAAATGTGACTGGGAAAGAGCTGCCTCCTCAAAGTAGAGTTGACCGTGATGACGCAAATGGAGTAAAGCCCTCAAGAGTAAAGCCCTTGAAACCTTCATTTGCTAATGGGACACAACTATTGTTGTTGTTAAGTGCCGTTGAGTGGTTCTGACCCATAGCGACCCTGAACAGGGTTTCTGAGACTGTAAATCTTTACGGGAGCATAAAGCCTCATCTTTCTCCCGTGGAGCAGTTGGTAGTTTCGAACTGCTGAACTTCCTGTTCACAGCCCAATTCGTAACCCCTACGCTACCAGAGCTATAAACATCCAATAATAATTGGAACATGAAATGTACGAAGTATGAATCCAGGAAAATTAGAAATTGTCAATATGAAATGGAATGTATAAACATCTATATTTTAGGCTTTAGTGAGATAAAATGGACTGGTATTGGCCACCTTAAATCTGACAACCACATGGTTTTCTATGCAGGGAATGACAAATTGAAGATGAATGGTGTTGCATTAATCATCGAAAAGAACATATCCAGATCAGTCATGAGGTACAACGCTATCTGTGATAGGATAATATCCATGCGCCTACAGGGAAGCCGCCCAATTAATACCACTGTTATTCAAATTTGCACACCAACCACTAAAACCAAAGAGGATAAAATAGAAGAATATTACCAACTTCTTCAATCTGAAATTGATCAAACATGCGATCAAAATATATTGATAAACACTGACAATTGGTATGTAAAGGCTGGAAACAAAGTGAAAGAATTGGTAGTTGGAAAATATGGCCTTGGTGATAGAAATGATGCTGGGGATCGCATAACAGAATTCTGAAAAACCAATGATTTGTTCGTTTCAAACACCTTTTTTAAACAGCACAACTGACTTCTCTACACATGGACCTCACCAGATGCAATACATAGAAATCAAATTGACTACATCTAAGGAAAGAGAAGGTGGAAAAGTTCCACATCATCAGCCCAAACATGTTCAAGGGCAGATTGTGGAACAGACCATCAATAGCTCACATGCAAATTCTGTCTGAAGCTGAAGAAAATGAAAACAAGTCCAAAAGAGCCAAAATATGACCTTGAATATATCCCACCTGAATTTACAGATCATCTGAAGAACAGATTTGATACATTAGGCACTAAAGATTGAAGACCAGAAGAGTTGTGAGATGACATCAAGAACATCATACAGGAAGTAAGGAAAAAGTCATTAAGAATACAAGAAAGAAGGAAAAGGTCAAAATGAATGTCAGAAGAGACACTGAAACTTGTTCTTAAGTGTAGAAATGGTAATGCTAATGGAAGAAATGAGGAGGTAAAAGAGCTGAACAGAAAATTTCAAAGGTCAGCTCAACAAGACAAAGTCAAATATTACAACGATATGTGCAAAGATCAGGCATTAGAAAACCAAAAGGTAAGAACACACTGAGCATTTCTCAAGGTGAGGGAACTGAAGAAAAAATTCAAGCCTTAAACTTTTGTTATTAAAGGATTCTCTGTATTAACTTACACTATTTTACTGCAGAAAGAATATAAAAAATATGAAAACAGAACAAAACAACTTTTCAGTACCTGATTTACATTTAAGTTTCACCTTAAATGTGCAGACTCAGCATTTTGCATTGTCAACTCAATAGTCTATTTAAGAATTCTATTTGAAAACTACCATACCCCCCCCCCAAAAAAAAATCACTTGTCCCTTTATTACTGGCTGTAGACCTTTTCGCCCTTTGACGGGGATCAGGTATTGTCTTCTATGGACCACCTCCCCAGTTTTCTTTTTCAGTTCCACCCTTGCTGGTGGAATTTCTAGCTCTCCTCTATTGCTTTCTATAAACCGTGCCTGTGAGTCAATCTTTCCTGTCTCCTCTTCAGTCAGAGGTCTCATATTTACCTTCATCTGCCCCTCATCCTCACTAATCCTAACCCCAATCTTACAATTTGGTCCCATTCCAAAAGACTCAAAAATTAATCTCTAGTCTCATGAGGGGAATCATCTTTCCTTTGCTTCTAACTCTGGAAATTCTCTTTTGAAATGAACTGTCTTCCCACACTTATAACATTCATTCACTGGTGGGCTTGGGGATTTTGCCCAGTCCTCTCCTCCCATTCCTCTGAGGTGGTCTAACAATGTAATCACTGTTCCACTTCCTTCGAGAAGGGGGGTCTTGTTCTAGCCTCTTATTTACTATTTTATTCACAGTTTTTGTTAAGTGCTGTTGAGTGAATTCTGACCCACAGCGGCCCTGTATAGGGCTTCCGAGGAGTAGCTGGTGAGCATGAACTGCTGACCTTGCAGTTCAAACGGCTTTGCAGTCTGGCACATTAATCCAGAGCGCCATACCTGGCTTTCTGTCTCTTTTTCCTTTTCTCTTCTTACAAAAATATTCTGAACTCGTCTTAACAGTTCATCAACGGGTTTTTCACTCAATCCCTCAACCATTTGTCTTGGTCTTGGTTCTTTAAGGGAGAACATCTTCTGAACTGATTCCGCTCCCCCTACTATCTCTTACTGAGAAGACCAAGTTCTATTGTTTATATGAAGGATTAGGGCCTGGCAACCCAGTCCTCATTTGTACCAAATTGAGGCCAGAACACAGATGGTGAATGGATTTGTTCTTTTGGCCAAATAAAACAACAATGTTTTTATTTTCTTCCCAGGTTTGGGTACTCATGGAGATTTCTTGCACACAACCCAGAGATTTTGCTTTGTCCGTCTCTAACTGGATTAGGACTCTGCACTCACTTTACCTCCAAGATGCATCTCAGTTACACAATGACCCCCGAAAATGCCTAACCACCAAGGCAATACTTACAGTCCAATTTTCCCTTCCTGGCCTGTGCACAGATTGCTTGGTCCCCACAAGTACTTTGTTCTCAGTCCTTCATGTCTCTTGCTAATTTTGATCATCTTTCAACAGTCTCAGGTCTTTTTCTGGCTCTCGCTGGGAAGAAGCATCTCCATTGTGGAGTAGGCCACTGAAACCAAGGCAAAGCATTTCCTTTTCCACCAGGGGTGCTGCTCCAAGCAAATAAAAAATTCCAGACAGGCCCACAAATTTGTGAGAAACATTGCCCATACCGACAAACACTCAAGTAATCCAATCTGTAGTCATTTTAATGAGAGTGAGGTTTTCTTTATTCGATTTTGCAAAATTGGGTGCCGAACCCAGTAGACAGGCAGGTGCACCACATGGCCAACCCGCAAATAGTTTTATTCCCTTGTCTTGAAAAAGCCCCTCCTCTATCTAGTTCCAGTTCTTCATTTACAATTCTACTGGCACCTCCCGTTTTCCCTCCTCCCAGAGAAGCCAGAATGGTTTGACCATTGTCTTAATGACTGTATGCTTATTTAAAGTTCCTAGCCACTCAAACCAGTAGTCACCTCTTTTTATTATCCTAGCCTGCTACCCTCAAGACCTCCCTTATTCTTTCAATGAAGATGGACCAGGTCCACAAGAGTTTTGTCTCACATTCACCAATACCATAATGCAAATGCATCAATTCTACTTTACTCTTCATTATTCATTATCCAGATTTCACAATCATATGGGATGACTAAAAATGTTATGGCTTGAATCAGGTGCAACTCAGTCTTCAAAGTGACATTTTGCTCTTTAGCA